>NW_028296868.1:0-207500 GCF_055471065.1 Atractosteus spatula
ACTGGTAGGGCAGAGTAACCCACGTGGGACTCTGATGCCCATGGAACTTTCAGCCAATGAATGAGCTGAAGTTCCTCCAGGTAAAAACAGGCAACACAGAGCTCCAGGAGAATTCTGTGAACTTTTTCGGACAATTCTAAAGGGAATTCAAAGGAGAATTCCAGGGCAGGACAGCCCAGGAGCAGAAGGCTCCCAAAGGCAGGACATTCTCGCAGCGCGCCTCCTGACCATCCTGAGACTCAGCCCGGACAACCACGGAACGGCCAGTGTGTCCGAGTGCCAGAACTTTCCTCTGTTCTAAGAGTCTAGAGCGGAGGTTGCCAGAGAGTAACCAGAGGATCCACCCGAGGTTAGCATCAGCAGCAAGCCTCGTGAACAGGTCGGAACTGTGGACAGCTGAATCAGTATTCAGAACTGGCGCTTCATCAGGAACGAACCGGTCCTCTTCCTGACCTGCTGGGACCCACAGTAACATTTCTCCTGAGTACAACTTCGCTAGTTAAAGCCAACTCTAACTAGCCGGTCTTCAGAGAGCATCAGCAGCGCACCGTCGCAAGCCGCACAGCACAGCCAGGCACGGAGCCAGAGAGCGCGGATTGGACAGCAACAGCCTGCAACTGTTTCTTTGTGCCTGCAGGAGATCTGAATCCCCAGAGATTGGATGAGTATTCAACTTCAATGCATTACAGCTCGAGAATTCAATTGTTATCCCAACCAGTTAATATCAATTTAATTCCTAAGAGTTATGTACTTGTTTTCAGTATTTAATGTAGAAGTTGTAACCAAGTTCACTTTATGAAACGGTCTAAATGAATGATATACTGAACGTATGTCCTCTTGATATATGTAACTCTTCGTAACTGACTGAATATATACCTTTTGTACTCTGATAACCCTCTCGATAAGATCTGATAGGTTTATATGCATATTCTATGTATTGATAAATGTATCCTCGTGTATTAGTACCTTTGTGTGTGCGTTGTTTGAGTTATATCGCATGGTTGGATTCTAAAGCCATTAAAAGAATCATTTTGTGATTTACGGCTACAATTAATAATTGTCCCCGTAAATGCCCAAACCCTACAGAACTGGTGCCTTCAGAGAGCACACTACATTTTATTGGCGTCCCTGGACCGGCTATGGCAAGACTGAAATGAGTCAACCAAGCGGAATAATTCAATATAAAACGCCGCGGGTTTCATACACGACAATACAGTGTGCTGAAAGCCGAAAGGAAAAAAGTTCCCCTTGCTCTTTAAGCAGTGCTTGATTGTTTTGTGATCTTTTGCGATCTACAGGGTTGATTGCATACTTGATCTTGTGGTTTTCTGTGGTAGAACTGTGATTTCGTACTTAAAAGTAATACTCTTTAAGTTTAACGATGGGGCTATAAGATCTGAATTCGAGTCGCTATTAAGCACTCTCTCTAGCAGCGACAGGTCTGACCACGATCTCCACCATATCTCCGTCAGCGGAGAAGCTAGAAGAATAAACCTCCATTCTCTGAGAGAGCTAGCGAAGGACATGGAGAGATTTGACCCCGCGGTGTCAGAGAATAATATCGAGAGTTATATTCAGGACCTCAGGTATACCCTGCAGTACCTGCCAAATGCCACAGAACAGGAGAAAGTGTTTCTGGTCAGGAAAACTACCAGCAGAGCTGTACATGAGTGGATGGCTAGACAGATGAAGAAAGTCTGTAATGATTTTGAGCAGCTTTGTCAAGCACTTATCCAAGAATACAGTGCGTTTATTGACCCGACTGCCGCGATAGCCGCCGCCCTTAACATTAAGCACGAGAGAGCAGAGTCCCCTCGCGAATATTACGAGAGACTTAGACGAACTTATTTTGCAGGGCGAAATGATGAGGGTTGCGAAGAGAACACACATTTCAAGGGTTTATTCATTGCGAATCTCCACCCGTCAGTCAGAAAGATGATCTTAATGCATACAGATGCACAGACCATGAAAATGAGTGATATTAAGAGATTCGTGCAGAAAGCCTGGGAGTATGATGTCCAAAGTCGCTCTGAGCAAAAAGCTGTTAAAGCGACTGTGTTCGCCGTCAGAGCCAGCAGGGTTAACTCCCTCCTGCTCGAAGGAGCACAGGCTCCTGAGCTGGCTAAGCCCCGTTCCAAAGCAGGCACACAGGACCGCACCCAGCGTCCTAAGAGCCATGAGAACACTGGGGGAGGGAAAGACTAGATAAAGCTGAACAAAAAGAGTCAGTAGCTGCCCGCCTGGCCAGGCTTGAACAAGTTTTATTAGGACAGGGACAACCGCTCCCCAAGGCTGCCGGAAGCGTGAATGAGCTGATACTCTCCACTGGAGGAGGCGGAGACCCGCCCCCTCCCACTCCCTCAGTCTATCTGATTGAGCGGAAGGGTTCCTGCCTGGATGAATTCAGCCACTCCCAAGCGAGTGCTGACTCCACCCCTGAAGTCACAGAGCAGGCAGTGAAACACAGAGGAAAAGCAGGAAGCTTTTACCTCAAGGCTGCCATGGGAGATGTCTTACACAGTGAGACACTGATTGACACTGAGGTTGAAAGGTGTTTGATGTCACACGGCAAACTCAAACGGGTAGAAAAAGAAAAGGGCATGCGACTCAGAGTGGAACCTTTGGTGGATCACCAGAAAGGCAAAGTGTGGAAACAGGTCAAGGCTCCTAAGCCTTCTGTACAGAAGGAAAGGGGGGTCAAGAGGCAGACTGTGCTCACACAGTGCCCACCGAACACAGAAGCCTATGTGGAGATTCCTTCTGTTCCCTCTGGACAAGAAATAAAAATATTTTCTTGTTCCCCGGATATACAGGGAAGTCGTGTCCCGGCTGAGGTCCCAACAGCCTCCCTGCCACAGGAGCGGTGCTCCAAGCGGCCGCCTGATCCACCAGGTAAAGAATACCCCTTTTACATCCCTAAAGAGGAGCAGATCTCTCCACCTGGCGATGAAAAGGTGCTTTCCCTGTGCACCCTGGCACCCAAGAGGGGTCAGGACCACCACCCTGCAGTGGTGGAAGGGATCCAGATGGCAGGAGAGCAGGTTGGTTGGTGATGTAGCCCTCACCCTTAGCCCTGAGAGGTCCTCTATTAGTAAGGATCTGCTTGAGCAGCGGTCACAGGGCCACCGCCAGGTGCCCCTGGTGCAACATTCACAGGTTAGACAGAGAGCCCAGCTGGACACTGGGACTACTGCGCTGTGGACACACCTGATCCCAGATGCCGATTCCCTCTGCTGTGACCTAGGGAACCTGCAGTCAGGTAACATTATTTCTCACAACTACCAGGTAGTGAGTGAGACTGACCTGATTGTTCCTGCCTCGACAGCAGGGTTTCCAACACACCCAGTCCCCAGGAAGGGACAGGGAATGAAAGCCGAGCTGGTTTTCTTACAGCCACCAGCTCAGTCTGTCAGTCTGAGTCTGACCAACAGTGGTTCACCCAGACTGGAGCTGGATGGTCAAGCCACCCGCCTGTTAGTGCAGAACATGGAAAAGGGGGGTGTCAGAATCCCTGCCCGCACTGACATGGGCCTGGTGGGTGATAGCGAGTTCGAAGACAGTGAACTAGCTATCCCAGTGCTGGGGCAGCTCCCTGAACCCCTAGCAAGGAAAGGGGGGAGCGAGCAGGTGTCCTACACCCACGCCCAGCAAACGATTGTAAACATGCCGATAGAGGGATTCCTCAATCAGGAAGTGTGCAGGGTGGACCTGAACAGTGAGAATGGGGTAACAATCCCAGATCACTCAGGTGCTCCAGATGACCACTCAGCCAAGGGTCAGGCATGGTCCACCGCTGCACCGCCCCCTGCAGGGTTCCTAGAGCACAGGCATGAACAAATCGAAAAAGCAGATGCCCTGGAAATGGAGGAGCAGCATCAGCCGCTGTGTCAGATCTCCCCAGATTTCCAGGATGTTGGTGCCCAAGATGCCACATGGCATACTGAGAAAGACACCATGTACATGCTGCGCCAGCTTAGAAAGGCAACAGTCACTCAGAAGGAGATGACTGGGATCAGCCACCCCAAAAGACTTTTGGGAGGACTGGTTGCTGCCGCCACTGTTGTGCATTTGCTATTTCTGGTAGGTTTGTTTGCTGCAGGCACTCTCACCCTGACTGCCCCAAGAAGGCAGGTGTCAGAGATGCCAGAGGGTAGTGACAGACTGTATCAACAGCAGCAAAAGTTGGAAAGCTTAGGGAAAACCCTACAGGCAACTTCCTATGCAACAGGGTTAAACCTTATCCCCCAACCAGTGGACATGATTGCCGGTGTTATACAGTGGGTTTATGCTTGTGTGCAACAGGCCAGAATGTTGACGCAAGACCTGTTAAGGGAGTTCAGTGCCACTGTAGCCAGTTTAGCCATGGCACAAATCCCAACCCACTTGATTCCACTCTTCTCAGTAGAGGAGTATGTGACATTAACCACCCCATTGCTCGTAGCTCACCCAGAAGGCGATCCAAGATTGAATTTGGTTCCAAATCTTGAGATGGGTATGGCTACCAAAGCTATCCATTGGCTGTGTCTAAATGATTCACCAATGAAGGGTGTAAAGCTACTATCGAGTAGAGGGAGGTCAATGAACCCCATGAAGAGCAGGTGGGAAGTAAATGGCTGGTCAGCACACCACATTTAACTGTCACTATGGCTTGTGACAGGCATGATACAGCTACCACAATGCAGCTACCTAATCAAAACAGTTTCTTGTAAGTTCCAGAGGAGGCCATAGTACAGCATGGTGACTTAACACTGTACGGTCTGGAACCAGACAATATAAGACCAAACTTGAGGTCATGGATGCCTTCAGGTGCCACACTATTGAATTGGATAGAAATCCAAGAAACAGTAAGCCCTGAAGAGGTACAGGTAGTTGAGTTTGCTTTAATGGAACAAACCTCCAAACCACCCTGGCAGGTGCCCAACACAGGTGTTGTGGTTCATCAGGGGGGCTGGGAACAGGAACTGTTGTTATTGTAACACTGCTGCTGGGTAGCTGGATCATGACTGACAGTGTACTCTGAATGCTGTACTCTCACATCAAGATGTACTCTGGGTAGCATGAATGAGTCAAAGGTAGCATGTCAAAAGAAAGGAATTGACTTCTCCCCAAATATCTGCCTACAGAGGTATCAGATACTGACAGTGAACTTCCTGATGTGTAATGCCTAGACTGAGGTGATGTCTCCTACCGTGTTTATACATACTCCAGATGTTATTCATCATGTTTGTTCCCAATGCTGGTTCCGGTATGAATTCTCGAGGAGTAATGTGGACATTTAAGTTTAATGTTCTAATGACAAGGGACATCACTTAACTCTGTTTTGTTTTGAAGGCAACAACGCCTCAGGACCTCGTGACCTTCAAAAAGGGGGGATGTGTAGCGGCAATGCTTGTTAATAAGACAGAATTAAGTGTTGCGGTGCTTTCCCAAATGAGGCCCCATCTCTCTCTTTAGTGGCTGCACCACAGAGAAGCTTTTCATGCAGGCTGATTTAAAGATGTTTTCTTTTGATAAGGGACAGCTCCCAAAGGGGGATGCACTTAGCTAAGCCTGGCTATCATGATCAATGGTCATCCATTAGCGCCTATCTGTCTAGGGAGTGCCAGATGGACATCTGGACTGCATTCCTAAGTGTCAGGAGTAAGTGACTCATATCTCACCTTGATCAACCAATCAGGGACTGGTAGGGCAGAGTAACCCACGTGGGACTCTGATGCCCATGGAACTTTCAGCCAATGAATGAGCTGAAGTTCCTCCAGGTAAAAACAGGCAACACAGAGCTCCAGGAGAATTCTGTGAACTTTTTCGGACAATTCTAAAGGGAATTCAAAGGAGAATTCCAGGGCAGGACAGCCCAGGAGCAGAAGGCTCCCAAGGGCAGGACATTCTCGCAGCGCACCTCCTGACCATCCTGAGACTCAGCCCGGACAACCACGGAACGGCCAGTGTGTCCGAGTGCCAGAACTTTCCTCTGTTCTAAGAGTCTAGAGCGGAGGTTGCCAGAGAGTAACCAGAGGATCCACCCGAGGTTAGCATCAGCAGCAAGCCTCGTGAACAGATCGGAACTGTGGACAGCTGAATCGGTATTCAGAACTGGCGCTTCATCAGGAACGAACCGGTCCTCTTCCTGACCTGCTGGGACCCACAGTAACTTTTCTCCTGAGCACAACTTCGCTAGTTAAAGCCAACACTAACTAGCCGGTCTTCAGAGAGCATCAGCAGCGCACCGTCGCAAGCCGCACAGCACAGCCTGGCACGGAGCCAGAGAGCGCGGATTGGACAGCAACAGCCTGCAACTGTTTCTTTGTGCCTGCAGGAGATCTGAATCCCCACAGATTGGATGAGTATTCAACTTCAATGCATTACAGCTCGAGAATTCAATTGTTATCCCAACCAGTTGATATCAATTTAATTCCTAAGAGTTATGTACTTGTTTTCAGTATCTAATGTAGAAGTTGTAACCAAGTTCACTTTATGAAACGGTCTAAATGAATGATATACTGAACGTATGTCCTCTTGATATATGTAACTCTTCGTAACTGACTGAATATATACCTTTTGTATTCTGATAACCCTCTCGATAAGATCTGTTAGGTTTATATGCATATTCTATGTATTAATAAATGTATCCTCGTGTATTAGTACCTGTGTGTGTGCGTTGTTTGAGTTATATCGCAAGGTTGGATTCTAAAGCCATTAAAAGAATCATTTTGTGATTTACTGCTACAATTAATAATTGTCCCCGTAAATGCCCAAACCCTACAGAACTGGTGCCTTCAGAGAGCACACTACACTAGGAAGACATATGGAGTCGGTTTTTTAAGCTTTATGAATTGGGTTTTCAAAGGCTGGGAGTAGGGCACAAGACATGCGAACGCATAGAGTCATTATCTGCTTCCAGGTGCGAAATGTCGTTTGTGGACACAGAATAGTATATGTCCAAGGCAGCAGGTCCAAGTGATTTAGCATTTTAAAAGTCGCGGGAAAAGCAAAACGGGTGCTTTTCCTTTGTTGCGCAGGCACACGACGACACCGTAGGCGCCAGGACTCGAAGCTTCGCGGGGTGATCTCGACGGCTTTCTAGTCCATCGCCGTAACCACTCGGCCACGGCTGCAGCGTACGCCACTACTGCCGCCACTGCCTTCTTGATATAGTCTAACATAGAGTGCCGGGCGGCGGCAGAAACCTTTTTCAAAGTCGCTTTCCGTTTAACAACAAAAAAAAAACTTTCACAAAATGCATGCTAGCGGACAAACGCACTTCGGAGGACTTAACGGTGGCTTCCAGTTGGAATGATAAAGTCTCCCCGTCCGGTCAGGAAAAGGGAACTTTGTTAGACAGAAAGAAGGAAGTAATAATAACGGAGAATTGTGTGCAAGGATTTTAGAAGCTGCGCAGCCTTGCAGTTTCAATAGCCCTTTTATTCGTGTCAGATGCTGGAATTGCCTTTTTTTTACGCTCTTCCAAATGCGATGTCAACGAAAACAGAACAAAGCACAAAAAACCCTCAAGTCCTGCAGTTGCATAGAATGCCGATACGCGTCCAAGCAGTATTTGACTGCATCCTACCATTGCAACACGGGGCGTATATAGAAACGAAGCGCCCCACCTTCAGAGCAGTCTGCGCCACGAGAACGCCAACGGCTCCTCTGCTCTCCGGGGTGCGGTTGTGACCCCGTAACCTTCAGTGTTGGTGGCAGACAAATGGAGACTAACAGGTGACGTCCTAGGACATGACTACATTGTGTCGCTCAGTGGGGATGGGGACCTCTGCTTGGAAAAGAGTGCGAGGCCCCTTTAGAAAAACATTTTGTTAACAGGCATGTCGCCACAGCCTAAACACCTATAGCTTGCAAAGCGCATGCTATTAGACAGGCACCTCTGCAAGACCTTAAGAGTCTCTTAAACTAGTGATGGTAAGGTGTTCCCAATGGGCGATGTTCGGCTTTCAAATCATCTCTCTGTGGACGCGCTCAGATGCAGCTGTTAAAGGCTTAGAAGCAGCTGACTGTTTCACCACCTAGCTGATCACTGTCAGTCAGGGAGCTCAGAGGTGAAAAGCCTGTCTAAAAGACAATTCACCGTCGATCAGTTCAATGTGTTCCGTACCAGCTCGGCGCACCTGAGATCATCTTGGTTACCGTGTAGCTCAGATCAGTGAGAGCGTGTGTGTGTGTACCACCGTGATTGGATGCCGGACCTTCTCAGGTCACAGTAAACCTTCTGCTGCCTAACTTCCCTAATTTCGGGGATCCCTTTGAAAAAGCAAAGGAAAAATAAACTGGCTTTTCATCAGCGTGATCGACCCCACCCGGTGTGCCCCAGTGGCCTAATGGATAAGGCACTGGCCTCCTAAGCCAAGGATTGTGGGTTCGAGTCCCATCTGGGGTGCTCCTGTTCTCCTTTGAGTGTACGAATGTCCTTGTGATTTGCAAAGCTGCAACCCCACCTTACTCAGTGAGCGTCCCTGCTCTTCTCTCACATACAGTTGTGAAAAAAGCTTTTGTAAACAGCTCTTCGGAATGATGTGGATTTCTGCATGAATGGCTCCTAACATGTGATCTAATCTTTATCTGAGTAATAATAATGAATAAAGATAGTCTGATTTAACAAACAACACACGCCCAACATTTGACATTGCTGTTTCTTTATTGAACAAATGGTTTAAACAATCAAGGTCATTGATGGAAAAAGTACGTGAACCCTTATATTAAGGAACTAGTGGAACCTCCTTTATCGACAAAAACCTCAACCCCAACTTTCTGTAGCGGCCGATCAGACCTGAGCAGCTTTTAGGAGGTATTTTGGCTGATTCCTCTATGCATAACTGTTTCAGTTCATGGATATTTTTGGGATGTCTTGCGCTGAACGGCCTGCTTCAGATCACGCCACAGCACTTCTATGGGACTGGGGTCAGGACTCTTACTTGGCCATCCCAAAATACGGAATTTCTTCTGTTTCAGCCACTCTGTTGTTGATGTACTCCTTTGTTTTTGTCATGTTGCATGAACCGGCGTCTTTTGGGTTTTAGATCACAGGCAGACACCCTGACATTCTGCTGTAGAATTTCCTGATACCACTTGGAATTCATCGGTCCCTCGATGATTGCAAGCCGTACAGCCTCCGCCATGCTTCCCAGTTGGGATGAGGTTTTGGAGTTTGTATGCAGTGTTTTGTTATCTCCAAACATAACGCTGTGCACATTTACCAACATGTTCAACTTTTGTCACATCTGTCCACAGAACATTGTTCCAGGAGTTGCTGTGGAACATCCATGTGGTCTTTAGCAAACTTGAGAGGGGCAGTGGTGGTTTTTTTTGGGGGGGAGAGCAGTGGTTTCCTCCGTGGTGACCTCCCATGATCACCACTCCTGTTCAGATTTCTTCTTATGGTGGACTCATGAACACAGACGTAAGACAAAGTCAACCACCTGTTCGCTAGATCCCATCCCCACTCAGCTAGTCAAAGATTCCCTCGAAGGACTGGCAGGACCTATATTTAGTATGATGAATGCATCCCTTGCGTCAGGCGTTGTACCTCATCAATTTAAGGTAGCGGTTGTTAGACCGCTCCTTAAGAAGTCAAATTTGGATCCCCAAGTTCTTAACAACTACAGGCCTGTCTCAAAGGTCCCATTTCAATCTAAAAGTCTTGAGAGAATAGTTGTGGCCCAACTTCAATCGTCTCTGGATTCAAATAATATACTTGAGAAATTTCAGTCTGGTTTCCGCCCAGGCCACAGAACTGAAACTGCATTAACAAGAGTCGTAAATGAAATTCTCTTAGCTACTGATGCGGGGAATGCAACAGTGCTTGTGCTTCTAGATCTTAGTGCTGCCTTTGACACGGTTGACCTCTCTGTTTTGTCACACAGGCTTGAGTTTGAGGTTGGCTTATCTGGAACCGTCCTTAAGTGGTTTACTTCACATTTAACTCATCGTTTTCGTTCTGTTCAAATATGTAATAATTGTACTGCTTCATCAACGTCACCAGTTCAATTTGGTGATCAGTGACGGGACCAATATTGCTCTCTCTCTCTACATGCTGCTGCTAGGTAGGATAACACAAAAACATAATTTGAACTTTCATTCATATGCTGATGACACTCAAATATACATTTCGTTTACACCAAACGACAACTCTTCTATTATCACTTTAGTTAAATGCATTAATGAAGGAAAGACTTGGATGTGTGAAAACTTTTTGTTACTCAACTCCGATAAAACTGAGGAGCTGTTGATTGGAGGCAACAATACTGATAGGACTACTATAACTTCAGCACTTAACTCAGAGGATTTAAACATTTGCCTCAAAGAGTCAGCACGTAACCTAGGCGTCATATTAGACACAAGGCTCTTAACAACTTGCATTGTTAAGTGCCTTTAGACAACCTTGTTGTGAAAGGCGCTATATAGAAATACATTGAATTGAATTGACAATGTAAAATGTTGTGTGTGTTGTTTGTTAAATAAGACTGTCTTTATTTATCATTATGCCTCAGATGAAGACCAGATCATATTTTAAGAGCCATTCATGTAGAAATCCAGATCATTCCAAAGGGTTCACAAACTTTTTCTCGCAAGCTTGCAACATTCACTCCACAAAGAAAACGGGTCATGAAAGCCGACAGATTTTTCAAAGATTTCAGTACTGATGTCACTCCATGTAACTTTAATGACAGTGCGATGATCAAGGAATGCAGTGGTATCGCGGTGGCTCAGGGGACCGGTTGGGGCTGGCAGCACACGTCAGCATGGCCGAGTGGTCTAAGGCACTGCATTTAGGTCGCAGTCTCCCCTAGAGGCGTGGGTTCAAATCCCACTCCTGACAAAGGGCTCAATTGGTCTTCCTTTCTTTGAGCTTTTTCGAAACAAATCAACACTAATCAAACAGACTGGCAGGTTTTCGACAAGCATCGAGGAGTGGACAGGATGCCCCTTTGGAATAGGGCTCAGAAAATGACGGAGAAGGGAAATTCCGTAAGATCCCACACATTGGAATCTGATTGGACAAATGCTACGTCGTCTCCCGCGTGACAGGCGGGGATACTCACCACTATACTAACATGGAGCACTGGTGTGCCGCGTGGATGTATTTCCTCTTACGGCCACTACTGTTTTCGGGTTTCGGCTTTTATTTGCATTCCTTCCAGAGGAGCGCGTAAAAATGAGTGTTTATCTGTGCCATCCTCACTCCTCCTCTGCTCCTCCTCGTGCACTAGGAAGACCTATGGAGTCGGTTCTTTCAGCTTTATGAATTGGGTTTTCAAAGGCTGGGAGTAGGGCACAAGAGATGCGAACGCGTAGAGTCATTATCTGCTTCCAGGTGCGAAATTTTAATGTCAAGATCTTTTACCGCTTGGGATAGCTCTCTAATGGCTTTCCCTTGCTCTGCTACCATTTTCAGGACATCCTCCAGCATGACTGACTTTGTTTCCTCAGCGTTAACCAAAGTACATTGTGCCCCCTCTGCAAACTTATCAAGCCCCTTGCTTGTAGTTTTAGAGGCCTTTACATTCACCGAGCTCTCCTCCATACTCCACATATATGCTTCCTCACGCACTTCTATCAGGGTACATTCTGGTTTGTCCCTCACATATTTCCGGAGCTCCCTCCTACAGATGCAGCCATTCAAAATGCGCGGGCGATACCGCATTATTTTGCGGTACGCTGTACGCAGTCTACCGCAAGCTACCGGTAAATACCGCGAGTTACTGTAAATTCTCCTATAATACGACAAGCAAAATAATAGTATCCGGAATTTCCGCAAGGTGGAGCTAATAAAGCTCAACCTCTCATGTTTGAGCTGTGGCCATCAAAGTCTTTAACGAAGATATTACTAATAGTATTAATAATGAATGACCTTGGACAAGCTGTAAGTGTAAACTCAAAGTATTGCCCTGGTCAACATTCTTTTTTTCATTGACCGTCTTTGTAAAAGTAACACCACAGCATTTCGCAATCACGCATTTGTTTCCAATCATGCAAAGTACAGTAATTTTTGAGAATCGATTCACCATGCCTTTCACATGCTCATAAAAGAGATTGATTTAGGAACATAAACATATTACCGTATGAAAACTGTACTGTATACAGTATGTATATGTATATTTAATGTCTTAACTGTGCCCGTTTAAGTATTGAATATTCATATCTAATTTTACCACTGAAGGGAAATCTTAGTAGCTGAGCATAAAAAGAATAGGAGCATACTGCAACGCGTGTGAAGGCCATAAACGATATTAATTTTGGAACATAAACATAGAGTATATGGCTGGTCTCGGTACTTTAAAGAAAACATACACGAAACATGGTTTCATTATGACCAGAATCGGTCTTGAGATATTTTTAACTTGATTTACAGTATTTGAGAGGTATGTCTTAACACCGATACTACAGTGCTTAAGTACTGCTCACGTATATGTTTCTAGGTTTATATTATGCATTTCATACGGTCAAATTACTTTTGAGCAACTAATAAGAAGCGCGAAACGGTAAGCGTTTTAGTTTCGTTTTGTGCTGGGACCCGTGGATTGATTAGAGATATCAAGTACATACAAGTCATTTTTTAAATGTTGTAGTTCGTCTTGAAAAAATGTTACGAGTACATCATCTATCAACAATTACACAGGTTCTGTTTCCATATTGCGGATTTTGGTTACGTAATATTATTTTCTAGATTTCACGTTGTGAATATATGATTTGGGCAAACAGAGCCGCAAAGAAGTACATTATGGGTTGTTGTTGTTTTTTTTGCAGTTTTATCTAGAACAAGCGATGCTTAAACCTTTGTCTGATTCTTGTGAAACTATCCACACGACAGTTACAGTACCTAGGAGTTGACTTCAGTGATGTCACTGATGGGATGTTTCTAAAAATCCATCCTCTGTAAAACGTCTTCTCTAGTTGTCCTGCATATGTATTCGCTAATGAAGCTGTGTGTTCTGAGCCTGGATCTCTACATTTCTGTATGAACCAGCTTAGAGGGCTAAAGACAGCTTGTGTTTAAATTGAGTGTAAGGCAATTTATGCTTCTAAAGTCATGGTCAGCATTTATTATTGTACTGTGCTGTAAACTTGTTCTGTGCCTAGTCACATTATTTTATAGCGTTTTTATAGTGTTATCAAATCCGGTGGCGCTGTGTGTTAGTTTCCTGACTCCCATGTCACATGGTCTGTGATTGAAACCTGTGAAACCGGTTTAATTCGTCACAGCCAGCACTCCGGCAGAGAGGGGGTTGTACTCGTAAAGTAGAAGCAGGCGAGATTTCCAGCGAAAGACACCTCCCCCCCACCCTCATACGATTCGCATTGTAATTACACATTGTAATTGTATTACACATTGTACACATGCTTAAAAGAGAAGAGAGAAAACGCAAGCCTTCTTCAGGTGTGAGGGTCTTCTGCTCAGAATGAAACGCTAAAATGTAATGTAGGCTCTGAATGGGTTCAATTATGATTTGGGCTTGATTAAGGTCGCTGCCTTTCATCTAAAACCCTACTTGAATCCTTCGAAACTAAAAATCAGCGTTAGTGAGTTCTAAATAAAGAGGTATCCAGGTAACAGTGAAACGGGCGACAGTCTGGGGAGATCGCCCGTTTTCCATGTAAATAGTTCCCTGGTTCCGCACCCCTTGGTGTTTCTCTCGCTCTCTCTCGGGTCACCTGATCATTAGCTCGAAAGATTTCAGTGCTTTGTGTATATTCTAATGGTAGTGGGGGCAGGGTGTGTGGGAACAGGTTTGGTTGAAATTGCATTGGAGATCTATGTTCTTCACACCTGAAACATTTTCTCTGAAAGCATTTTCTTCGCAGTTTAACCGATCTTGTTACAGCATGTTACAGTTTACTATTATTAACCATATTAATTTTAAGTGCTTAATGCCATTTTTTGACCAGGCACGAATATTCTTAAGTCCATATCTTCGCAAGGGAATCAGTGCGAATTGTAATACTAATTAAATTAAAACTACTAACTACTAACTAATACTAATTAAAACAAACCAGAAACGTGTTGTTCTGTCTAATGACATTACAAGTGGAAAGATTACAGATTTTAATCGTCTTTAATTTTGTTACGTTATACATTTTAGAAACGTTTCATCCATACAAACACCACAAAACTATTTTCGATTGTATTTCTGAATAGTACAGATGCAGCCATTCAAAATGCGTGAGGTATTTCGCGGCATACCCCAGTGGGCGTGTCACAGTATCACGCGGTATGACGCAGTTAACGTGGTGTCACGTGGTTAACTATCCGGCGTCGCCTTGTAAAACCGCCAGGGGGAGCTTAACCTCTCATGTACAGCATTTGAGCCTTTAATTTTGAACTGTGTATTACAGCATGTTAATCATCAGTCATTAAAATGTTGGTATATTTTATGAAAGCAAGATTGCTCAGTTGGACAAAAGTACACAACCTACCTTTATCAGAAATATCAAAGCCTTTACTGAAGATATTACTAATAGTATTAATAATGGATGACTTTGGACAAGCTGTATACTCAAAGTATAATTTCTTTAGCACATTTGTACAAGCACTTGGAATCTGTCCAAGCCATACTTTGTTAGGCATTTTGTTTTACTTCAACGGGCATAAAAACTTCCTTGCTTTTAACAGGGCGTTTCATAATTTCTAGCTACGAAAATGATTTAAAATGCGACACCTATCATTCAACTAGAGCTTAAAATATCACAAGGAAAAATACACACCGGTATTCCATTTCTCCCTAAACATTGTAAGCTTCGAAGTCTTTAACTAACGTGATACCGGAGTCAACAAGCATACTTTTAGAATTTGATTAAAAGGGAATATAATATGGAATCGCGTATCTCAAGAATTTAATAACGGTATGATTACATCCGTGTACTGCGGCAGGGCTGTGTAGGGCTGTTTCGCCTGCCTGATCATGCAAGCTGTCTTGTAGCCTACTGGTCTAGGTGCGTGACTACCAACTGGCAGGTTGTGTGTTCAAATCCAGCTGGTGCTGGACTTTTATTTTAACAAACATTTCTTCGAAAAAATAGGTAAGCGATATTATGGACAATCAGTTGACTTTTATATTTCAAAATATCGCAACATGATCGATATTTGCGATATTTTGAACATATCTTCCCTTCTGACAGCGGTTCTTGCTTCTATTGTGTGTGTGTGTGTGCAACAGTAAATTTTTATAGAGAAATGGAGGCTGGACAGTATGCGTTACAATATAAACATTAATATTGATTTTAATCGTGTTCTGATTTAAATCGCAAACGCGTGTTTAATTATGTGTTTTTAATCATAATCAGGCTAATGCATTTCTACATTTTCTGTATGAACCAGCTTAGAGGTTCATACAGAAAGACAGCTTGTGTTTAAATTGAGTGTAAGGTAATTTATGCTTTTAAAGTCATGGTCAGTATTATTGTACTGTGCTGTACTGTGTCACATTATTTTATAGCGTTTTTATTGCGTTATTAAATCCGGTGGCGCTGTGTTAGTTTCCTGACTCACATTATTTAAACTACCACACTGATCATTCATCTCTAAATAAACTTTATTTTATATAGCGTTTTAAGCGATTAGGTAATTAGATTGCTCATAAACCTAATCGCTTTTTCTACATAAACACAGTGTGATTGCTCTCTGAAAATGCTTTTCCTTTATTTTTAAAGTAGGCTCAGATCGTATTATTATAAACTTTCTTGGAAAAATGTATTTTATGTAAACCATGTTTGCTATTAATTCATTTAGGGCTAAAATATATTCATTGTCTTCCAATCGAGTCGAGTTGACATTGGAAGCCTGCCACACCCGGACTGTTAAACCAACGCATTAGCACGTCAAAGCCCATTGAGCCAGTATTGGCTTTAGTATCCCCCCCTTCTCCCCTCAATTCAATTCAATTCAAGGTGTTTTATTTGCATGACAGATGGGTACAAGCAGTGTTGGGTATGTATATTGTAACGCTTACAGCAGACAGGCACTGTGTAGGAGCTGACGCACCAGAGCAGCGCCTGCATTTATAACTTAGTTTTTAAAATTAGTCAAGCAATACGAAGCATCTCCTTTTACTTAGTGCCTGAGCATACTGCAACGCGTGTGAAGCCCATAAACGATATTAATTTTGGAACTTAAATATACAGTATATGGCTGGTCTCGGTACTTTAAAGAAAACATACACACCAGTATTCCATTTCTCCCTAAACATTTTAAGCATCGAAGTCTTTAACTAACGCGATACCGGAGTCAACAAGCATACTTTTAGAATTTGATTAAAAGGGAATATAATATGGAATCGCGTATCTCCAGAATTTAAAGACCAGACAATCGCAAACTCGTTTTCAATAAAATTATTTTATTCATTCAGCAGTTTGTGAGAGGGACATCCAGCAGGGAGAGACACACACACCGGTTTTCATTGACAACATTGTTTTTTTTTCAATTCCTCTTGTCTAACAGGAATGTTTTGTTTGTGGACAGACTGTTAGACAAGAGGAAAAGACCGCCTCCTCCTACGAAGCATTTCGTTGATCCGATCACGAATTCTTTTCCAGTCGTACGCAGCAAGGGTTGAGAATCTCCGATTCACCATCGTACTAATGGTTTCCCGGAGATTGCAAGGCAAGGCACTTTTGCCTCTGGACCCATCGAAATTTACAGACGTGGTCCACCCCCAGTAAATTTCAAAAGTCACAAGATTTCGAAACACGAGGGCGGCGTAGCGGTCGGCTCTTGCTTTCCCGTCTATGCCGATGCACTGCAAGTACAACCCCCCCTCCATCTCCTGGGTGATGGGTAGCAGTTGGACATCTGGGAGAATTATTCGTCCCACTGGCATCTGTGAATTCCGCTGTGCTTCCTGGGGGGAGATAGCCAGCGGGGACAGCATCAACAGAGTCCTGCGCGGTGGTGAACTGAGAGGCTGGGATGGAGTGTCCTGAGGCGGTGTGTGCTCTGCGGGGGGCAGAGCTTCCGCCAGGCATTGCAACCTGCGCGGCGGGGAGAGGCACTTTTCAGGAGACGGCTGCTCAACTGTTTGACTGCTGGAACATACTGTCTCCTTCCTCTGCATTTTCAGGAGTGTCTCTAGCCTCCCAGTCCTCCCCAGTAATGCATCGTACTGCTCCCGCTGCTGCCGAAATGTCTCCATACAGGTGCTGCTTCTACAGGTTGGCACCCTGGCCAGTGGCCGAGAGCAGAGACCCACGGCCTGTGGCAAAATAACATAAGTCATGTAAGAAATAAAGTCACACAGTAGTATTCATCAGTCGCGGAACAGAAGTCAAAATAAACTTTTCTTTTTTTCCGTCTTACCGCTTTCTTTTTTACTGTCCTTGTGGTAGATCGTTTCGCCCGTGCGGTGTTTTCTTGAAGAACAGGCTACGAAGAAATAATTATAATTGAATTTAAAATTCAAAACGGCAATAATACCTTGTAATATGCGCTGTAATCGCGTATTTCAGATGAAGTCTGCTGTATTTGCTTACCCTTCGCTCTTTGGAAGCTGGGGTGGCAGAAGCACCTCGTCTCTTCCCGTAAAAGGTCTTGGTCTCCATACTGTACTATGGTCGCTGTAGTGCAGGTTCGCAGTTTTTTTTTTTGCGATGGGAGCTCACCCAATCCCTTGGTGTCTTTTATGCTATATTCACCTGTACGGCTAGAGTGTGTTCATTGTCTTCCAATGAAAGGCGGGTGCCTTTTGCCGAAGTCGGGAGACATTGGGGGCTTGCCACACCCGGACTGTTAAACCAACGCATTAGCACGTCAAAGCGCATTGAGGACCCGGGCGCAATAGTTGTTTTGTCCCTTGATTTACTGATCTGCATTAATTAAATCTTGTCAGTCAGGTCTTTTTTTCTCTATTTCAATTGTCGTTTACACATGCACGACTTTAAAAGCTAGCATGACAGGTTTCGATTCACATTAGCTGGCGAGCCTTGTTAAAAAAAACAATGACAATGTAACATGCCACTGTTTGTTCATGAACAAAGTTATACTGAGATTTCCTTAGATACGCGATTAAAAAATAAATAAAAATTTGAATCTCCTGCGGAACACATTCCATAAGAATCAGCGGTTCTACAACATATATCGCCTTTAAAGGTGGCTTCTCAAAACGCTTTACGGGATAAAAACAACCAGAACAGCAGCAACAACAATATTGTATTTCATTGCACTTTGAAAACCAAGTAATAACTTAACTCAGTACGTGCAAACGTTTTGTATGTTGCTGTCTTGAATGCCTGCGTACCCATAAGTATCTTATTTGCCTTGAGGCCTGTCTACAGTATATTTGTCCCCCTATCTCCCTCAATTCAATTCAATTCAAGGTGTTTTATTTGCATGACAGATGGGTACAATTCTTGTTGGGAATGTATACTTTGATATTTACACCCGGCGCGTCACCGAGGGAGCGACTGCATTTATAACTTAGTTTTTAAAATTAGTCAAGCAATATGAAGCATCTCCTTTAGCTTTTAAGTCCCTTATGGTTTTTTCGTATTATATTCCCTATTAATCAAACTCTAAGAGTATGTATCGGCTTGTCAGTCAGGTCTTTTTTTCTCTTTTTCAATTGTCGTTTACACATGCACGACTTTAAAAGCTAGCAAGACAGGTTTCGATTCACATTAGCTGGCGAGCCTTGTTAAAAAAAACAATGACAATGTAACATGCCACTGTTTGTTCATGAACAAAGTTATACTGAGACTTCCTTAGATACGCGATTAAAAAATAAATAAAAATTTGAATCTCCTGCGGAACACATTCCATAAGAATCAGCGGTTCTACAACATATATCGCCTTTAAAGGTGGCTTCTCAAAACGCTTTACGGGATAAAAACAACCAGAACAGCAGCGACAACAATATTGTATTTCATTGCACTTTGAAAATTGCATTTGAGCACGGTTTTTGACTTTCTTAAAATTGCATTTTGGGCGCGGACAGCACATACAAGGGTTAATGAACTGCGCCAAGAAATTTAAAATAGTTTTCTTTAGGTGTGAGGGTAGGAATGGACCGCAGCAGGCATAATCAGCAAACCAGGAAAACAAAGAACAGGACAGGTGAGATGTGTAGCCAGAAAGCGAGTGATCAGAAAAAGGAAATGGATTTGTCAACTGATTGTCCATAATATCGCTTACCTATTTTTTCGAAGAAATGTTTGTTAAAATAAAAGTCCAGCACCAGCTGGATTCGAACACACAACCTGCCAGTTGGTAGGCACGCACCTAGACCAGTAGGCTACAAGACAGCTCGCATGATCAGGCAGGCGAAACAGCCCTACACAGCCCTGCCGCAGTACACGGATATAATCATACCGTTATTAAATTCTTGAGATACGCGATTCCATATTATATTCCCTTTTAATCAAATTCTAAAAGTATGCTTGTTGACTCCGGTATCACGTTAGTTAAAGACTTCGAAGCTTACAATGTTTAGGGAGAAATGGAATACTGGTGTGTATTTTTTTCTTTAAAGTACCAAGACCAGCTATATACTGTATGTTTATGTTCCAAAATTAATATCGTTTATGGCCTTCACACGCGTTACAGTATGCTCCTATTCTTTTTATGCTCAGCTACTAAGATTTCCCTTCAGTGGTAAAATTCAATATCTACAACGAGCACAGTAAAGACGTTTACAGTAAGTCTTTCTACGACAGACCAATGGACCATGAGTGCCCCTGTCGGTCAACCAATCACGCACCGCGGTATCCCGTGTCATCATACCTGCGGTATCTGTACCGCGGTGTCTGTACCGCGCACTTTGAATGGCTGCATCTGTATGTTACACTTAGTTCACTGTTTTAAATAGATCTAATTAAGAAAGTTAAGTGTTAGCATAAACTATTAGCAATCAATAATATTAAATTTAGCACTGTAATAAGCTGTTGCACTTTCCCCCGCATCTTGTAAAAATATATTTTCATTGTTCAAATATACATTAAGTCTGACTATCATATAATAAGTTAAATACAAAACTAAAGAAAAAATAGGGTTAAATATAATTCAAAATATTTTGCTAACAATGTTAACTGTTTATGAATAATAAAATGTATTAACTAAGGAGTAGGATGGCTCAGTTGTTAGTATGTTTTTTTGTTTTGTTTCTTTTTCATAAATACAACAGTAGTACCTGATGTCTCAGTGGCTTTCAAAATTAAATTATGCATGCAAACCTGTGAACTAGAAAGATAACTAAGATATCCATCCATTTATAATGGTGGCGAAGTGGTTAGCATTGCTATCTTGCAGCACTGGGGTCCTAGGTTCAATTCCTGCCATCCTGTGTGTGAGGGGTTTACATGTTCTCTCTGGGTTAGATGGTTTTTCTCCATATGTGTGATATGACTCCCTCTCGCACTCCAAAACATACTGGTAAGTTAATTGGTTTATGGGAAAACTGGCCCTGGCGTGTGTGTGTTTGTGTCTGTCTGTCCTGTGATGGACTGGCGCTATGTCCAGGGTGTATTCTGCCTTGTGTCCGTTGCTTACTGGGATAGGCTCCAAATCCTCTGTACTGGATAAAGAGATTAGAAATGGATGGAAGTAAAGGCACTGTGTGGATGGAACTATACACAGTGTTAGAAACCCACGATGAAATGGCAGCATCTCACTGAGAATAAAATATTTTATAGTGCTGGCTTAAGGAAACAGCCTTTCCACCTCTCTTGCACATCAGTATCCATACCTAGTTATTTAAACAAATTGCCTCTAAGTATAAACATCTTAATATGCTGGCTCTGTGGATCCGCATCAGCTATGTTTGCCCATTCCTTCAATTCATGTGCATCCAACACACAGTTCAATGCCAGCAACTACACATAATCTAAAATACAATCCTTATTTCAGTATCTATGTAAACATATAGTCTGTTAACTTCATCATCTTCATCAAAAGTATGCCTAACCCCATTAGGAAGTGTTCTTGTTATAAGTGTATTCCTCAGCTTTCCCCAAATTATCTTCTTCTTGCCAACATCTCTAGTCTTTTATCCTGCAATAACTCAGCCAACACTTAAATCTCCAAAAGCTGCTTGTGTTAATTTCTTTAAATCACAAATATCATGTGTAAATACTGGCCATGTAATACTCTGCATTGTGGAATAATAGTTTATTTTAAAGGGAACTAGAGAAATCAAGAAAGGCTTTTTTTCTAGAATTAATAAATGCACATCCTGTTCACTGGGGAAATTAAATCCACACTGAGCAATCTTCAATATGTTCAGAATATGACAGCAAGAATCCTATCAGGGATGCATTACACCTGTTTTCAAGTCCTTGCACTGGTTACCTATCAGATTTCGAGTCAACTTCAAAATCCTTATCCTCCTTATATACTGTCCTACAACTGTTATTATTGATCACCGAATTATTGTACTTGACATGACTTCATTCAGCCTTTCCTGAACGTCTATGACAGGCAGAGAGAGTGCTGTTTCTGGTGCGATCTTTTGCAGCTGACATTTCACTGTTTTAAACGAACAAGAAATTAGATTGCTCATAAATCAGTTATTCTATATAAACACAGCGTAATTGCCCTCCGAAAATCCTCTTTTTCTTGTTCGTTTTAGAGACCTTGATCGAAACTGATTTTAGATGTCAGAAAGGATTTATTTTCTCTGTATTTCCTACATTGCTTTGTCGAGATTTTAACTTTATATCTAACTTTATATCTAGGCTCAGATTTCAACTATAAATCGTACAGTAATTAATAGCAGTAAATACTGATGTTTTGCGCCCTCTTACCACAAAAATATATGTTTTGTAGTTGGGATTAACTTTATTTCGTACGCGTAGCTACTCCGATTCGGACACCGAACAGTTAAAGATGGCGGCAAATCAGACACCCAGAGGGGGGGCGTCTTCTCGCCTCCATAACTAAAATGCCAAATAGGAGTGGCTTAAGCGACATACACAGTCGTGTAACTGACAGTTTGAGGTAGCCTATCGTGTAAATTTCGCTTTGTTGCTGATAGGTTAAGCTTTCGAAACTCTGCCCCAAAGTCATGTGACTGATTTTTCGCCCTGTTTCGTTGGTTAAACGCAATGATCACAAGCACCACCATGGTAACTGGGATGTGTAGTTTTTAATTCCGTTTGAATTATAACTGTACGTACTGTCTTCATATTTGGCCAGGGCTTTAAAGAGAAGGCGCGCCAAAAAAATTCGGTGCCGTCGTCTCCGCTTTAAAGGTACCCCCGTGCTGGAAGAATTTGACCTCGGAACGTTTGCCCAGCGTAGTTATAGTGGACATAAAAACAAGAGTTCGCTGGCATTATATCCTAGAAGACACAGACCGGCACCAGACCGGTAAATGCTTGATGAACTAGGGATTGGACAGTTTCCAAGTGCTTGTACAATCGATGGAAATGTTCAAATAAATGTGCAAAAGAAATAAACAAAATAATCATTTATTTCTTTATCATATTGGCTAGCTAATGTCCTCTCTTTGCTAGTTAGTGGCTGTGTTTCTGCGTTGGGTAGCAACGGGTGACTGTTCTCAGGCGGAAGATGTAAACAGCTTAATTTTCGTCTTAAATAATTTTTAAAAATTAAAATTCATTCTATACAGCAATCACATATTTGGGTACCGTTTCATAAAACTTTCATGCTTAAAATGTTTAGGGAGAAATGGAAGACTGGTGTGTATTTTTTCTTTAAACTATCAAGACCAGCCATACACAGTACAGTTTATGTACATACAGTAATGTTTATGTTCCTAAATTAATATCGTTTATGACCTTCAGATGCGTTATGCTCCTCTTCTTTTTATGCTCAGCTACTAAAATTTCCCTTTAGTGGTAAAATTCCATATAAATATTCAAAACTAAGCAGATTGAAATGTGCACAGTAAAGACATTAGATGATGAAATCTTTTCACTACCAACCAATGCACCACGAGTGCCCCTGTCGGTCATTTTGGCCAGCCAATCACTTACCGCGGTGCCCTACGGTGCCCTGCGGGTTGGTTACTGTACCACGGGTTTTTACCGCTCATTTTGAATGGCTGCATCTGTAGGTTGTCTCTCGCAGTGTTCAGGAATTGCATTCCGAAACTGAGTCAGATCAAAAGTTGTAAGAAAAGCACCTATGGTGTCGGTTCTAACAGCTTTATTGATTCGATGTTAAAGGCCGGAAATGGGGCACAAGACACGCGACCGCAAAAAGCGTCGCCATCTGCTTCCAGCTGCAAAATGCCGTTTGCGGACGCTGAAGCATTTGAACTTGAACTTTATTGCCATATGTAACCGGTACTGGTACAATGGAATTCTTACTTACAGAAGGTCTCTCGATTGTAAAACAAGTGTAAAAAACAAGACAAAGTGCAAACAGTGCATCAAGACAATGTACAAACAAACAATAGACAATGTGCAAGTAAACATGTAGACATTTCTTTCCAAGGCAGCGGGTACAAGCGATCTCGCGTTTTAAAACCACCAGGAAAAGCAGAAAGGCACTTTTCCTTGCTTGCGCCGGCACACAACGACGGGAGGAGAACACCGTAGTCGGCAGGATTCGAACCTGCGCGGGGAGACCCCAATGGATTTCTAGTCCATCGCCTTAACCACTCGGCCACGACTACAGCGAGCGCTGCTGTTGCTGTGTTCTTGCTACAATCTCACATGGATCGCGAGGCACCGGTGGAAACCTTTTTCAAAGTCGTTCTCCATTAAAAAAAAAACCTTTCCAAAATACAAGCCTTGCAGACAGACACGCCTCAGAGGACTTAAGGGTGGCTTCATGTGGGAATGATAAAGTCTCCCTGTCCGGACAGGAAAATGGCACTTTGTTACACACAAAGAAACAATCAACAACAGACAAATGTCCACAAGCATTTAAGAAGCCGCACCATGTTCTTGCTACAATCTCACACGGATCGCGAGACGCCGGCGGAAATCTTTTTCAAAGTCGTTCTCCGTTAAAAAAAAAAAACCTTTCCAAAATACAAACCTTGCAGACAGACACGCCTCAGAGGACTTAAGGGTTGCTTCATGTGGGAATGATAAAGTCTCCCCGTCCGGACAGGAAAATGGCACTTTGTTAGACACAAAAAAACAATCAACAACAGACAAATGTCTACAAGCATTTTAGAAGACGCACTTGAAATAGCTCTTATATTCGTGTTAGACGCTGGAATCGCCTTTTTATTGACGCTCTTATGAACGCCATGGAAAGCAAAACAAAGCAAAGCAGAGCAGAACAAAACGAACAAAATAAAACCCTCACGTCCTGCACTTGAATATAATGCCGTTACGTGCCGAAGCGGTATTGGACGTCATCCTAGCACTGCAACCCGGGGCGTACGGTATATGGGAACGAGCACACGTCACGAATCGTCTCTAATCACTCCCTGCACTGTAAGGCGCCTTGAAGCGTGCACCCTCAACATTCATCTTTGCGCATCTGTGAAAGGTAAACTCTTGAGCAAACTCTGAACCAGACGCTCAAACTCCAGCTAGGATTAGGGGTTGCATTCCCACGCTACTTGAACACTTTGTTTACGCTCAGTGCTGGATTTTGGGAACTTTAGGACGAGTGGGACTTTTCTCCTATCTGTCAATTCGTTTTGTTTTGGAGACTCTTGGCTGTCTGTGTTGTATAGTGCAGCGTGAAGAAAACGTTTTCGAAAACTGTGCCGGCTCAAAAGTTGTAAGAAATCCTCTCCAGCTCTTTTAAGTCTCTTCAGTTTTGTCATTTAAAGTGAAACTAGATGTATAACTGGAGCCTCACTTATGCAAATGGTGAGGCTCCAGTTCGACATCTAGTTTCACTTTATATGACAGAAGTACGTCAGACTGCGCCGGACTGGGGGATCATTTCCGGTTATTTTTACCATCTTAAACATTTGAAATCCTCCCCTATGCAATTGTGACACTTCATCTTGGCTCCACCTAGGACACTCTTCAATCTTCCATCACTTCTCTCTTCTCCCGCAACACTCTCGTCTGTCGGCAGTATGTGGCGTCTTTGCATTACCACCAATCTCACCACAGCAAGAAAGCAACGGGTTTTGGCAAGAGAGGAGGAGACTGCCTGGCCCGAACGGGGATCGAACCCACGACCTTGGCGTTATTAGCACCACGCTCTAACCAAATGAGCTAACAGGCCTCGTGCCTGCTGTCCTCTCTGTGCTGCAAAAAATGGAATTCAGGGAAGTTTCTTTTGTCCTTCTTTGAATAGAAAGCCCTGCAATTCAGTGTACGGGCTTTCTCGTGCTGTTTAATGGTTCTTCAAAAATTCAAATTCAAATCCTACACTGGCCTGAAGTGCCCCCCCCATTTCACAGCATTTTTCAGCTGATTTCAAATGTACCTAAAGGAGAAGCATTATTGAAGACCATCAATTACCAAGAGCTTTTGTCAAAGGTTTTGGTGGTCACTTTTAATGACCACAGAGAGCTATGACCTCGGTTTTACATCTCATCCAAAAGACAGCGCCTTTTTACCACACAGCGTCTCCGTCACTATACTGGGGCATTGGGACCCGCACAGACCTCAGGGTGAGCGTCCCACCGCTGGCTCCATTAACACCGCTTCCAGCTGTAAGCTTTGCTTTTCCCTGTAGGTCATCCTCATCCGGGTACTGACCTGGCTCACAGCTTCTAAGCTTCAGTGGGTTTTCAGTTGCGAGTTGAAAGGGGATGCAAGTGATGGAGCCGCTCGCTGCAAAAGCCACTGCATTGGCCAGGAATCGAACCCGGGCCTCCCGCGTGGCAGGCGAGAATTCTACCACTGAACCACCAATGCACGCTGCAAGGGTCTACAAAAAAGACGCTTTTTTACCACTCTGTGCTGGATGTTGGGTCCCAAGGGAACTTCTGGACGAGTGAGAATTTTCTGCTATCAAAATTTGGTTTCGGAGACTTTTGGCAGCCTACAGATGCAGCCATTCAAAATGCGCGGGCGATACCGCATTATTTTGCGGTACGCTGTACGCAGTCTACCGCAAGCTACCGGTAAATACCGCGAGTTACCGTAAATTCTCCTATAATACGACAAGCAAAATAATAGTATCTGGAATTTCCGCAAGGTGGAGCTAATAAAGCTCAACCTCTCATGTTTGAGCTGTGGCCATCAAAGTCTTTAACGAAGATATTACTAATAGTATTAATAATGAATGACCTTGGACAAGCTGTAAGTGTAAACTCAAAGTATTGCCCTCGTCAACATTCTTTTTTTCATTGACCGTCTTTGTAAAAGTAACACCACAGCATTTCGCAATCACGCATTTGTTTCCAATCATGCAAAGTACAGTAATTTTTGAGAATCGATTCACCATGCCTTTCACATGCTCATAAAAGAGATTGATTTAGGAACATAAACATATTACCGTATGAAAACTGTACTGTATACAGTATGTATATGTATATTTAATGTCTTAACTGTGCCCGTTTAAGTATTGAATATTCATATCTGATTTTACCACTGAAGGGAAATCTTAGTAGCTGAGCATAAAAAGAATAGGAGCATACTGCAACGCGTGTGAAGGCCATAAACGATATTAATTTTGGAACATAAACATACAGTATATGGCTGGTCTCGGTACTTTAAAGAAAACATACACGAAACATGGTTTCATTATGACCAGAATCGGTCTTGAGATATTTTTAACTTGATTTACAGTATTTGAGAGGTATGTCTTAACACCGATACTACAGTGCTTAAGTACTGCTCACGTATATGTTTCTAGGTTTATATTATGCATTTCATACGGTCAAATTACTTTTGAGCAACTAATAAGAAGCGCGAAACGGTATGCGTTTTAGTTTCGTTTTGTGCAGGGACCCGTGGATTGATTAGAGATATCAAGTACATACAAGTCATTTTTTAAATGTTGTAGTTCGTCTTGAAAAAATGTTACGAGTACATCATCTATCAACAATTACACAGGTTCTGTTTCCATATTGCGGATTTTGGTTACGTAATATTATTTTCTAGATTTCACGTTGTGAATATATGATTTGGGCAAACAGAGCCGCAAAGAAGTACATTATGGGTTGTTGTTGTTTTTTTTGCAGTTTTATCTAGAACAAGCGATGCTTAAACCTTTGTCTGATTCTTGTGAAACTATCCACACGACAGTTACAGTACCTAGGAGTTGACTTCAGTGATGTCACTGATGGGATGTTTCTAAAAATCCATCCTCTGTAAAACGTCTTCTCTAGTTGTCCTGCATATGTATTCGCTAATGAAGCTGTGTGTTCTGAGCCTGGATCTCTACATTTCTGTATGAACCAGCTTAGAGGGCTAAAGACAGCTTGTGTTTAAATTGAGTGTAAGGCAATTTATGCTTCTAAAGTCATGGTCAGCATTTATTATTGTACTGTGCTGTAAACTTGTTCTGTGCCTAGTCACATTATTTTATAGCGTTTATATAGTGTTATCAAATCCGGTGGCGCTGTGTGTTAGTTTCCTGACTCCCATGTCACATGGTCTGTGATTGAAACCTGTGAAACCGGTTTAATTCGTCACAGCCAGCACTCCGGCAGAGAGGGGGTTGTGCTCGTAAAGTAGAAGCAGGCGAGATTTCCAGCGAAAGACACCTCCCCCCCACCCTCATACGATTCGCATTGTAATTACACATTCTAATTGTATTACACATTGTACACATGCTTAAAAGAGAAGAGAGAAAACGCAAGCCTTCTTCAGGTGTGAGGGTCTTCTGCTCAGAATGAAACGCTAAAATGTAATGTAGGCTCTGAATGGGTTCAATTATGATTTGGGCTTGATTAAGGTCGCTGCCTTTCATCTAAAACCCTACTTGAATCCTTCTAAACTAAAAATCAGTGTTAGTGAGTTCTAAATAAAGAGGTATCCAGGTAACAGTGAAACGGGCGGACAGTCTGGGGAGATCGCCTGTTTTCCATGTAAATAGTTCCCTGGTTCCGCACCCCTTGGTGTTTCTCTCGCTCTCTCTCGGGTCACCTGATCATTAGCTCGAAAGATTTCAGTGCTTTGTGTATATTCTAATGGTAGTGGGGGCAGGGTGTGTGGGAACAGGTTTGGTTGAAATTGCATTGGAGATCTATGTTCTTCACACCCGAAACATTTTCTCTGAAAGTATTTTCTTCGCAGTTTAACCGATCTTGTTACAGCATGTTACAGTTTACTATTATTAACCATATTAATTTTAAGTGCTTAATGCCATTTTTTGACCAGGCACGAATATTCTTAAGTCCATATCTTCGCAAGGGAATCAGTGCGAATTGCAATACTAATTAAATTAAAACTACTAACTACTAACTAATACTAATTAAAACAAACCAGAAACGTGTTGTTCTGTCTAATGACATTACAAGTGGAAAGATTACAGATTTTAATCGTCTTTAATTTTGTTACGTTATACATTTTAGAAACGTTTCATCCATACAAACACCACAAAACTATTTTCGATTGTATTTCTGAATAGTATGTTACACTTAGTTCACTGTTTTAAATACATCTAATTAAGAAAGTTAGGTGTTAGCATAAACTATTAGCAATCAATAATATTAAATTTAGCACTGTAATAAGATGTTGCACTTTCCCCCGCATCTTGTAAAAATATATTTTCATTGTTCAAATATACATTAAGTCTGACTATCATATAATAAGTTAAATACAAAACTAAAGAAAAAATAGGGTTAAATATAATTCAAAATATTTTGCTAACAATGTTAACTGTTTATGAATAATAAAATGTATTAACTAAGGAGTAGGATGGCACAGTTGTTAGTATGTTTTTTGTTTTGTTTCTTTTTCATAAATACAACAGTAGTACCTGATGTCTCAGTGGCTTTCAAAATTAAATCATGCATGCAAACCTGTGAACTAGAAAGATAACTAAGATATTGTCATGGAAATATAACTATCAAGGAAGCCACAAAAGAGAGTTCTCACCTGAGTAAGGTCTTTATTTCAATATTGCAATATTGGGAGCCCTGCTGCCACTTCGCAAAGTGCAACCAGAGACTCAATTTGTTACAAGCAGTACAGGGTTTTTATAAGACGTTGCGCTGTAAAAAAGTTCAGCACTTGGTCCCTTCTAAAACTTCCCCTTTCTCTAAGAGAAAACAGATTACATCATAGAGCGAGAGAAGAAAAACTAGATTTGTTATTCAAAGCTTATCGGTTACTTTCAGCTAATTCTAATGACCCAGACAGCATATATTGTTTTGGTACATTGTCTTCTAAACTAACCTAAACAGTATACTTTGTTGACGAACTGTTTTCTAAAATTCTGCACGCACTGTAGCACAGCAGTTACATCCTTGAAATATATTATCTAAAAGCACCAATATATTTTTTTCAAAGCTCTCTACATTTTTAAGAATCAATTTACTTATTAGATTTCCACTTCAATATCCATCCATTTATAATGGTGGCGAAGTGGTTAGCATTGCTATCTTGCAGCTGAAGAAAGATGTGAAGACGGGGGTTTGAATTTAATCCTTTCTGTAGGGGGTTTAGACTTCTAAGTCACAAGCTGGGGTTTATGGCAGGAAAGGGGGTTAACTGATAAGGATTGCAGATGCAAGCTAGGAACCCCCCTGGGTGTAATGTTAAACTGACCATTTGCCCAGAACATCGTAAACTGACCAAATACCATGAACCCCCCTCTTTACCATCAGACCGAGTGACGTCAGAAACGGAGAAGAAAACACTATATAACCCAAAAGTTTGTAACAGTACGTTGAACAATGCTTCGGTTTTGTTGTTTCTTGCGGGAAACAAGACTTCGGCTTTATTGTTCCTTGCATGCAATAAACTCATCTGTTTTACTTCATCTCAGGATCAAGAACCTTATTTCTTCTGTTACAACAAATTTGGCGTAGTCGGCGGATGCTCCAGAAGGCGCAGAACTTCCCATCGGCAGGAGAGACGGTCAGCGCGCACATAACTAAGAGGTAAGGACTCCTCTTTTATTTAAAAGTCCCGACTCTCTCTGACCGATTGGGAAATCTCTGCTCCCTGCGAGAATCGCCCGAGATGACGGAGTAAACGTGAGTTTCTGAATTCCTCTGGCCCGGGGAAGGCACCGGTGTATGTAATGGGTTGGTTGCTGTAAGCCCAGAATTTGGTCTGGCAGGGGTTCCGCGGTATTGTGTACAGGCGTTCGAAGCTGGTGTATGCCTTAATTGCGCGTGGAGTTTTGAACGGGTTTTGGACCCTTACCGTGAAGTTCAGGACTGGTGTGGGTCTTAATTGCACCCGGAGTTCTGAAGGTCAGAACTGGTTTGGGTCTTAATTGCACCCGGAGTTCTGAGGCTCAGAATCGGCGTGGGCCTTAATTGCGCCCGGGGTTCTAGAGCAAGTGGTGCATTAAATGCACGTAGTTCAGGACTGGTGTGGGTCTTAATGGCACCCGGAGTTCTGTGGCTCGGGATCGGTGTGGGCCTTAATTGCGCCCGGGGTTCTGGAGCTGAGTGGTGCATTAAATGCACGTATAATCCAGGATTGGTGTGGGCTTTAATTACGCCCGGGGTCCTGAGATTAGCTACGCCTTGATCGTGCACAGATTGGAGTGGCGTGGTTTCTGGCGTGGCGTGGGTTTTTTTGTTTTAAAGGAAACAGGAGTAGAAGAGATATATGCATGTATGTTTTTGGTGTTTTCCTTGTTTGTGAAATACATATACACACGCACGACACTAACATAAACACACCTCATAATAAAAGAGCAAAGCATTAAGTAGCAGGATTTAAAGGACGTTGAGACCCGAGAATCGCCCTGATTGAGCTCAGTGCGTAAGTCCACCCCGGGGCAAAAGCAGCGATGCTGGCGTTCTGGGGATGGTGAATTACTGATCAAGAAAGGGGGTTTTCGAGGTCTCGTTTCTTACCTGTGAACAGTGCGGTGTAAATCCTCTCTAAAGTCTCTGAGAGGTATTTAGATCTGGAGGTAACAGACGCCTTTGGCTGAATGAGTGCAGGAATGCACAGGTTTTTCAAGTGAAAGCATCCCCCTACTGAATGAGCTGTTACCTCACACACGACAAAAGTAAATCTTAAAGAGACCGAACATGTGCGCTAACTGATGGTTTGAGAAAGTGGTGGAAGGGTCCGTTTAAATATCGGAAAAGTGTAAGTTGACGGAAAAGAAGGAGAAAAATATGGAAAAAGCTGAGTTTGTCAGAGGGAATTTGGGGCGAAGACGCCTGTAAAGAAAGCATATGAGTATTGATTGGCAAAAGCACAAGCATGTAGCTCCCACCCTGGTGCACGGCCGGCACCAGTAGTGGCAGATACATGACGAAAAAGAAAGACATTGGGATGTGACTTAAAAGTGTGTTTACGGGGAAAATAAAAACCCGGAAGAAAATATACTTTACTCGCTACGAAAGAGTATAAAAAAAAAAGCTAAAAGAGGCAGTACAGGAGAATGAGAAACTAAAGAAGGAATTAACTTCTGGTCACGCTGCACTGGTTAATGTGCTGCAGCCAGCGACTAAGTTATATCCTGCTCTCCCACAGGGGAACAAACAGGCAGGAAACGAAAATAATTGGGATCAATTCCCTCAGTGGCCATATGGAGAAGGGGGGTCTGATTGGGATAACACTTGGTATGAGTGTGATAAAGACGGATCAGGGTCTCCCCTGTTAGAGGGAGGGCGCCCGCAGATCTGTACTCTCACTCGAAGTGGGAAAGGACTTGATGTAGCAGGGGCTGGCGCCGTTGATGACAGCGCCACTCTAACACTGTCTCGCACCCCGTCGAGGGGGTCTGCAATCGCACTTACCTTCCCTGATTTCCCCCATACGATCAAATCCAAAACCGTAAGATATTGACCGGTGGGCTAAAGTACCGCACCCGAAATTAGAAATGCAGCGAACCTGGAGTGCGCTTCAGGAATTAAAAGGATTCATGTAGAAGTAAAACAAGAATACAGCACATTGTATTACGAAGAGAAAAATATATTCTCGATGTGTATGTGTGTTTTATGAATTTGTGTGCCGGCATGTATGTGTGTAACTGTGAGTTTTGGTATACTAAATGACGGTGTGAGTGTGTTTAGCCAGCGGGACTGGCTAGAGACGTAACTAAAGAGACTTGACGAAAATCAACTTAAGGAGATTGGAAAATATAAGAGCGTCTGAAACGTATAAGTACAGTACAGGTGGACGTAAAAGTAGTTAAACAGTTTTTGTATTATTATAAATTATTATAAATTGTAATTTATACAATTAGTTGCAATAGTGGAAACAATTTGGTTTTATTCGAATGTCTCGAAACCAGACATGCTGAAACGCTGTAGGTTTAGAATCGAGACTGGGGAGAATAACGTCTTGTGAGAAAATCTGTTTACCTAACGATTAGATCCTGTAAATCCCTTGTAGCCTCCCTAAGTCTGTCCCAGTCCAGTGGATAAAAATGTACTGTTAATGGAGTGTTGGTTTCTCTGTTAGGGGATACTGGAGCACTACTGTCCTGCTTGTTTCACTCCTCTGTTCAACAGTGTACTATAGAGCAATGTATAGGGGAAGATGGCAGGAGGCCACAGGAGTATTGGGACAGCAAGTTTTACTTGCCGAGTACCAGATTTTAATGGGTGGTTTTATTCCAGATCTATTGGGTTGGAATATTATGCATTACAAAGAATGACTATGCAGAACAGGGTATCACGTAGCTTCAACTGGCTGTGATCACTCAGTATGTTGATGGTATTCTGAGTGCTTCCCCTGATGAGGAAAGTCTGAGTTGCTTCAGCTTTAGAGTGTCTAATAGAAGCAGTTATGATAAGGCCCTTTTGTGTCTAGCATTGTGAAATTTTAACAGGGCCTGGGTGCAATGTTTTTTACAGGGTGAGCACAACTCTTAACAGATCTGCTTAAGGGGGGAGTGCAGTACAAGGACAAGATTGCCTTGGTTCCCGCAGCAAAAGCCGCCTTTAATAATTTGAAACAAGTTCTCTTACAGGTGCTGAGACTGGGGTTTCCTCAGATGGATCAACCATTCCTTTGTATTATTGCAAGTTGCTGACAGAGGCCACCCAAGGAGCCCGCGAGCAGGTCCTGGAGGCGTGGGGACCACCACCTGAAGGAGGGCACAACCTCATCCCAGGAGAGTGGGTGTGGATCAGGAAATTTCCTTCACAGGTTCTCCAGCCCAGGTGGGACGGACCCTACCAGATCCTGTTGACAACCGAGTCTGCGGTTCGAGTGGAAGGAAAAGATCGCTGGATCCACGCGCCACACTGCCGACGAGCCTCATCCCCATTTACAGACTCAGAAAGAAATCATTTCTGTTTATAAGAATAATTGTTGCTGTAGGACTATGTTCCGCAGGAATTAATGATCATCTCTCCCACAAAGGAGAACATGGAATTAATTCCTTTTTAGGCCTCTCCTATCTGACAGCTAAGAAAACCAACCAAAGTGCCTGCTGGGTGTGTGCCACATTACCCAAATATGTACAGGGAGGACTTCCTATGGGAGCCATTCCTTGGCGTCTCGAGGAAGTCATAGGCATGATCATTTGGAGGGATAATTTAGGAGATTTTAATATGACAAACTATGGGGGGTTGCCATAACACGACTTTAACCTGCACAACATTACAATATCTACAGGAGCGAGGCTTAGAGCCCACGAGTTTCACAGGCTCTTACGCTCCTAAATATAACAGAAGCCATACACCACCATACCTGACTCTCAATAAGGAACGTGAGGGAAACATATGTTTTCAGCACACTAATTGGTCTGCACTTGGTTGGATGGAGTCGTTGCAACCTTACCATCGCTGCAAATATATCCACCTCTACCTTCCAAATTCCAGGATGGGATCGGCACACCCCACAATTCAGTATAAGCTTCTTATTTTCAGAGGCATGGGGAGCGCCAAACGGAACATCTTTCATTTGTGGAAAACGAGCCTACCCATGGTTGCCAGCCCAGTGGTCTGGCTCGTGTTATTTAGGATATGTGGTTCCTCATATCCGTGTTCAAATCCACAGCCCCTTCGGACCTAACCACAGACCACAAAGAAAATTGGCTGATTGGGAATATTATTTAGGTATAATATTTCCACAAGCCGGCATGAACTTTCTGAGTCGAGAGTTAATTCAAATGGCCTCGACTTTAGAAGAATTAGCAAATTCTACCTCATCTAGTCTGAAGGCTGTTAATGATGAGATGGTAGCCCTCAGAACAGTGGCCATGCAGAACCGACTAGCTTTAGATTATGTACTGGCGGCCCAAGGAGGAACTTGTGCAGTAATTGACACTGAATGCTGCACATATATTCCTGATAATTCTGAGCACGTCTCAGATCTGGCCCAACACATTTACAATGAGGGACAGAAATATCAGGACTATTATACTGAAAATTGGGGAATTGGGTCTTGGGTAAAGTCTGTGTTTGGGGCCTGGGGTGGAACCTTTTTATAGTGTGTATCTGTAGGAGTAGTATTGTTTATATGTATAAATTGTAATCATCACATTCACAAAAACATGTATCACATCTTGCTATAACCGTGGAACGTACAATGACATGGCAATACATACCTGTTCGCCAAGAAAGGAAAGATCTGCCCTGACATTGTATGTATAAAAATAGGCTACACTGACGTATGCCATATTTTATAAGGGGGGAATGAAGAAAGATGTGAAGACGGGGGTTTGAATTTAATCCTTTCTGTAGGGGGTTTAGACTTCTAAGTCACAAGCTGGGGTTTATGGCAGGAAAGGGGGTTAACTGATAAGGATTGCAGATGCAAGCTAGGAACCCCCCTGGGTGTAATGTTAAACTGACCATTTGCCCAGAACATCGTAAACTGGCCAAATACCATGAACCCCCCTCATTACCATCAGACCGAGTGACGTCAGAAACGGAGAAGAAAACACTATATAACCCAAAAGTTTGTAACAGTACGTTGAACAATACTTCGGTTTTGTTGTTTCTTGCGGGAAACAAGACTTCGGCTTTATTGTTCCTTGCATGCAATAAACTCATCTGTTTTACTTCATCTCAGGATCAAGAACCTTATTTCTTCTGTTACAACACAGCACTGGGGTCCTAGGTTCAATTCCTGCCATCCTGTGTGTGAGGGGTTTACATGTTCTCTCTGGGTTAGATGGTTTTTCTCCATATGTGTGATATGACTCCCTCTCGCACTCCAAAACATACTGGTAAGTTAATTGGTTTATGGGAAAACTGGCCCTGGCGTGTGTGTGTTTGTGTCTGTCTGTCCTGTGATGGACTGGCGCTATGTCCAGGGTGTATTCTGCCTTGTGTCCTTTGCTTACTGGGATAGGCTCCAAATCCTCTGTACTGGATAAAGAGATTAGAAATATGATTAGAAATATGTAAACATATAGTCTGTTAACTTCATCATCTTCATCAAAAGTATGCCTAACCCCATTAGGAAGTGTTCTTGTTATAAGTGTATTCCTCAGCTTTCCCCAAATTATCTTCTTCTTGCCAACATCTCTAGTCTTTTATCCTGCAATAACTCAGCCAACACTTAAATCTCCAAAAGCTGCTTGTGTTAATTTCTTTAAATCACAAATATCATGTGTAAATACTGGCCATGTAATACTCTGCATTGTGGAATAATAGTTTATTTTAAAGGGAACTAGAGAAATCAAGAAAGGCTTTTTTTCTAGAATTAATAAATGCACATCCTGTTCACTGGGGAAATTAAATCCACACTGAGCAATCTTCAATATGTTCAGAATATGACGGCAAGAATCCTATCAGGGATGCATTACACCTGTTTTCAAGTCCTTGCACTGGTTACCTATCAGATTTCGAGTCAACTTCAAAATCCTTATCCTCCTTATATACTGTCCTACAACTGTTATTATTGATCACCGAATTATTGTACTTGACATGACTTCATTCAGCCTTTCCTGAACGTCTATGACAGGCAGAGAGAGTGCTGTTTCTGGTGCGATCTTTTGCAGCTGACATTTCACTGTTTTAAACGAACAAGAAATTAGATTGCTCATAAATCAGTTATTCTATATAAACACAGCGTAATTGCCCTCCGAAAATCCTCTTTTTCTTGTTCGTTTTAGAGACCTCGATCGAAACTGATTTTAGATGTCAGAAAGGATTTATTTTCTCTGTATTTCCTACATTGCTTTGTCGAGATTTTAACTTTATATCTAACTTTATATCTAGGCTCAGATTTCAACTATAAATCGTACAGTAATTAATAGCAGTAAATACTGATGTTTTGCGCCCTCTTACCACAAAAATATATGTTTTGTAGCTAGGATTAACTTTATTTCGTACGCGTAGCTACTCCGATTCAGACACCGAACAGTTAAAGATGGCGGCAAATCAGACACCCAGAGGGGGGAGGGGGGGGGCGTCTTCTCGCCTCCATAACTAAAATGCCAAATAGGAGTGGCTTAAGCGACATACACAGTCGTGTAACTGACAGATTGAGGTAGCCTATCGTGTAAATTTCGCTTTGTTGCTGATAGGTTAAGCTTTCGAAACTCTGCCCCAAAGTCATGTGACTGATTTTTCGCCCTGTTTCGTTGGTTAAACGCAATGATCACAAGCACCACCATGGTAACTGGGATGTGTAGTTTTTAATTCCGTTTGAATTATAACTGTACGTACTGTCTTCATATTTGGCCAGGGCTTTAAAGAGAAGGCGCGCCAAAAAATTTCGGTGCCGTCGTCTCCGCTTTAAAGGTACCCCCGTGCTGGAAGAATTTGACCTCGGAACGTTTGCCCAGCGTAGTTATAGTGGACATAAAAACAAGAGTTCGCTGGCATTATATCCTAGAAGACACAGACCGGCACCAGACCGGTAAATGCTTGATGAACTAGGGATTGGACAGTTTCCAAGTGCTTGTACAATCGATGGAAATGTTCAAATAAATGTGCAAAAGAAATAAAATAATCATTTATTTCTTTATCATATTGGCTAGCTAATGTCCTCTCTTTGCTAGTAAGTGGCTGTGTTTCTGCGTTGGGTAGCAACGGGTGACTGTTCTCAGGCGGAAGATGTAAACAGCTTAATTTTCATGTTAAATAATTTTTAAAAATTAAAATTCATTCTATACAGCAATCACATATTTGGGTACTGTTTCATAAAACTTTCATGCTTAAAATGTTTAGGGAGAAATGGAAGACTGGTGTGTATTTTTTCTTTAAACTATCAAGACCAGCCATACACAGTACAGTTTATGTACATACAGTAATGTTTATGTTCCTAAATTAATATCGTTTATGACCTTCAGATGCGTTATGCTCCTCTTCTTTTTATGCTCAGCTACTAAAATTTCCCTTTAGTGGTAAAATTCCATATAAATATTCAAAACTAAGCGGATTGAAATGTTCACAGTAAAGACATTAGTAAAGGTGCACAGTAAAGGCACCACGAGTGCCCCTGTCGGTCATTTTGACCAGCCAATCACTTACCGCGGTGCCCTACGGTGCCCTGCGGGTTGGTTACTGTACTACGGGTTTTTACCGCTCATTTTGAATGGCTGCATCTGTAGGTTGTCTCTCGCAGTGTTCAGGAATTGCATTCCGAAACTGAGTCAGATCAAAAGTTGTAAGAAAAGCACCTATGGTGTCGGTTCTAACAGCTTTATTGATTCGATGTTAAAGGCCGGAAATGGGGCACAAGACACGCGACCGCAAAAAGCGTCGCCATCTGCTTCCAGCTGCAAAATGCCGTTTGCGGACGCTGAAGCATTTGAACTTGAACTTTATTGCCATATGTAACCGGTACTGGTACAATGGAATTCTTACTTACAGAAGGTCTCTCGATTGTAAAACAAGTGTAAAAAACAAGACAAAGTGCAAACAGTGCATCAAGACAATGTACAAACAATAGACAATGTGCAAGTAAACATGTAGACATTTCTTTCCAAGGCAGCGGGTACAAGCGATCTCGCGTTTTAAAACCACCAGGAAAAGAAGAAAGGCACTTTTCCTTGCTTGCGCCAGCACACAACGATGTGAGGAGGACACCGTAGTCGGCAGGATTTGAACCTGCGCGGGGAGACCCCAATGGATTTCTAGTCCATCGCCTTAACCACTCGGCCACAACTACAGCGAGCACCGCTGTTGCTGCGTTCTTGCTACAATCTCACATGGATCGCGAGGCGCCGGCGGAAACATTTTTCAAAGTCAGTCTCCATTAAAAAAAAAACCTTTCCAAAATACAAGCCATGCAGACAGACACGCCTCAGAGGACTTAAGGGTGGCTTCATGTGGGAATGATAAAGTCTCCCCGTCCGGACAGGAAAATGGCACTTTGTTAGACACAAAGAAACAATCAACAACAGACAAATGTCCACAAGCATTTAAGAAGCCGCACCATGTTCTTGCTACAATCACACACGGATCGCGAGACGCCGGCGGAAATCTTTTTCAAAGTCGTTCTCCGTTAAAAAAAAAAAACCTTTCCAAAATACAAACCTTGCAGACAGACACGCCTCAGAGGACTTAAGGGTTGCTTCATGTGGGAATGATAAAGTCTCCCCGTCCGGACAGGAAAATGGCACTTTGTTAGACACAAAAAAACAATCAACAACAGACAAATGTCTACAAGCATTTTAGAAGCCGCACTTGAAATAGCTCTTATATTCATGTTAGACGCAGGAATCGCCTTTTTATTGACGTTCTTACGAACACCATGGAAAGCAAAATAAAGCAAAGCAGAGCAGAACAAAACGAACAAAATAAAACCCTCACGTCCTGCACTTGAATATAATGCCGTTACGTGCCGAAGCGGTATTGGACGTCATCCTAGCACTGCAACCCGGGGCGTACGGTATATGGGAACGAGCACACGTCACAAATCGTCTCTAATCACTCCCTGCACTGTAAGGCGCCTTGAAGCGTGCACCCTCAACATTCATCTTTGCGCATCTGTGAAAGGTAAACTCTTGAGCAAACTCTGAACCAGACGCTCAAACTCCAGCTAGGATTAGGGGTCGCATTCCCATGCTACTTGAACACTTTGTTCAAACCAGGCTGTCCGGACATGAGTTGGCGCGCTCCAGATTTTCTTTTTCTTTTTTTTCCCTCGTACTCGAGGGTCATTTTCCTGTTCCACATCCAATTTCAGCATCTTCCTTGGGAGATGTCAAGCCAGCAAGCCACTGCTGTGCTTCAGTGGCCGGTGTGGAGTTCAGTGGCCCTGTTGTACACGGAAAGCACATTGAGCTCCTTGGACATGAAAAGTTCCAGTTAAAAGCCATTTGTCATCCTTTCTCTTGGTGTCAATGTTGCTATTGTATGTAAAGGTGGCAACTTGCTCAGCGAGCAGGCGGAGCGCACAGCGAATGCAGATGTGTCTGAGTTGTGTGTCCAAGTGGCTGCAAAAGGACAGAGCTCCTGGCGCGCTGTGGCTTAGTTGGTTAAAGCGCCTGCCTGGTAAACAGGAGATCCCGGGTCCGAATCCCAGCGGTTCCTTTTTTTGTTCTGTCTTCTCGAACAGGACTGGTCATTATGGACAACCGCCTACGGCTAGACTTAATTAAATGCAAGTATTCATTTCCTGTCTTGAACGACTTGTTTTTCTTAGAATGCAACTTGCAAAACATGAAATGCAAACCTTGCTAATCAGCGCTCGCGGCTGGAAAACAAAAAAGAAGTCAGCAATGTTTTTTCTTTAACCTTAACCCTGCTAATGGAGAAGAGTTAAACGACCGAGTCTACGTAGCTTAAACGGTCCGCACGTCGGGTTCTTAGCTGAAAGGGTGGTAAATCAGGCTCACCCAGTCCTTAATCTTTTAAAGAGGATAAAAAATTGAACCTAGTCGCCACATCACATACATCCTGTTCAATGATAAGAAGGTGACATCTGTCCTCACTCCAGAGTAAATCACACGTTGAGGGCATTTTTTTTCCACTTTACCGTGAGTCGGGCTCGGCTGCACAGAGGCGAGAGCAGAGCAATGAGGTCACGGGGACAGAGGAGTCACACGCTGGCGGTTTGAACACGCGGAAGATCACTGAGGGATCTACAGTATATGGACCCTCTGTGCGCCACCCGTCCAAACTCTGGACTCTGAATCCTGCCATCCGAGTTTAGATCTCGGCGGAACCTGAGCCGCAGTTCCTTCTTAAAACGTAATCTGGTGAGCATTTCTAGAATCGTACTTGTATAGATGCAGCCTTTAATGTGTTGCTAGGTTAAAATTGATGACTTCTTGAACTTCAGTAGGCAATTGCCCTCTTGATTTCGGATTTAATTGCTTTACTACAGGGGTGCTTTTATGATGACAGAGTCATGTTCAGGTACTTTGCTGGATGGAGGAAGCTCATTTCGGACTCTGTGATCTGCTCACCTGGAAAGGTCTGCTGTACTACTACAAGAGAGAAGTAGAGTCTGGAAGAAGGGACAATTTTATGATGCTTTGGAAGAAAGTGTTTTTTTTTTCTTTGAAATCGAAATGAATCAGAATATCAGTGCAAAGGACAAACTCTTGGTTTGGTTTAAAGAGATATGGTTTTAAACAGACACAATTTAGAAAACAGGTGTTTCTCACTTTTGGAAAAGAATGGACCGGGGGTAATGTTTTACTAGTTGCAGTGCTGAGCTCACTGGGTTGCAGTCGTGCAGTGTGACACCAGGGCTAGTGGCGCAATGGATAACGCGTCTGACTACGGATCAGGAGATTGTAGGTTCGACTCCTGCCTGGCTCGGGTCACTTTTAAACGCATCAGGCTACTCCCTAAGTAGCCTGTGCTACTTACTGTATGTGGGTGTAATCGTACCCAGTACGAGATTTCCTTCATGTAAATGAACTGCACCTGGGCTCAGTACGGTGCTGAGAGCCCAGCGTTGCTGTTCTAATTAGCACGCACTGCATCGGCTATGAACCCGAACATTTCAATTATTCCGATCAGTAAGTCAACACGTAGTCCACATGAAAGGTAGAAATATTCTCTTGTCTGTCTCTTGTTTGTATATAACTGAATGTCCCTGACAATGTACTGTTAGTTTTAATTGAAGAACGGCATTTGTGTTCAAATATAGCAGACAAGTTTACGTAACTGCTCATGCGACACTCAGTTGTAATTAGTCAAGAAATAAAGTCGAACAACAGCTGAGGGTTTGAATGTGAACGTATCAGATTGCAGCGCCTTTTACTTCCATTGACAAATGATAGAGATTCGAAGAGAGATCCTTCAGACTGGCAAGCAAACCCACGGCTTTTTCGGTTTTCTATCTAGGCAACGTTGGTGTCTGCAATAGCATAAATGAAAGCACGATGCAATTTCTGTGGCTACATTTGTTGCACTTCATGCACAGTAAGAGTGTTTCTAACACCAAATAAAAACTCAACAATTAGCGATCACGCCTTCTCCTCAGTTAACCCACTGAAACCCTCGCTGATAAGAATTCTTTACTGCGTGCTTTACGAGCACCTATCTTGTCGGTTCTTTGAGCTTTATTGATCCGATTTTCAAAGGCATAAGTAGAGCACCAGACGTGCGAACGCAAAATGTGTGGTTATCTGAAGAATTGATTTCCGTGGCAGCGGGTCCAAGCGATTTAGCGTTTTTATAGTACCAGAAAAGGAGAAGCGGCACTTCGCCTCTGCCACGCAGGCACACTACAACGTGCGGCAGACGCCGTAGACGGCAGGATTTGAACCTGCGCGGGGAGTCCCCACCAGATTTCGAGTCCATCGCCTTAACCACTCGGCCACGACTACGGCGAGCTTGCCACTGCCGCATTCCTCCTATAATCTAACACGAGTGCGAGGTGGCTGGGGAAACCTTTTCAGAGTCGCTCCCCGTTAAAAAAAAATACCTTTGACAAAATACGTGCCGGCAGACAGACACGCCTCCGAGGGTTTAAGGGTGGCTTCACGTTCAAAGGATAAAGTCTCCCCGTCCTGATGTCAAAATGCAACTTTGGCAGACAGAAAAAACATCAACAAACCACAAATGTGGACAAGGATTTTACAAGCTGCACCACACTGCACTTTGAAAAGCATTTAAATTAGTGTTAGACGCAGGAATTGCCTTTGGTTTACGCGCTTACGAAAGCCCTCAGCTCCTGCAGTTGAATATAATGCCGTTACGTGTCGAAGCAGTAACGTACGTCATCCTACCACTGCAGCACGGGGAATATAGGGAAATGAGCACACGCTACGAATCGTCTCAATCACTCCCTAGAGTTGTAAGGCGCATTGAAGGGTGCACCGCCATCATTAATCGTTGCGCCTCTGTGAAAGGAAAGCTCTTGAGCAGTTTTGAAACAGCTCGGATGAAACACTTGATTGCTTCCATGTGCATCTGGAGTTCATTTCTTATTTTCACTTCACGCCGCCCAAAGCATTTCTAAAACAGGAGATTCGCGTTTGGGAATGCGCCCTGCCCTAAAAATAAAACAGGTCTACGGGTCTGAAACCTGCTCCACAGAAAACAGTTTTGTTGCGCTTTTGATCAAAGGGAGATTCGTTGTTCTTACTTTTTGATGACATAACATCCAAAGGGGCTTCTTTGGAGCTGAATTCCAACCAGCATCCTAAAGTTTCTTGGTGGTATCCTTTACAGTCCTCTGTTCGGTCGACAAGGGACTGAAGTGGGCAGCTTTCCTCACACATGCAGTGCAATGTACTGTAGTGTTCCCGTTCACTGAATTCGCAGTTCTGCATCAGACCTCTAACTCGTTTCCTAAGTCTTGGTCAGCTTGAATTTAAGCCACGAACCATGCTTCTACTGTATAAACGTCTAGAGGAATCACAAACTATTTGAGAGGCCATCATTCCAGGGGGAACTGACAAAGTCTATCTCTAAACACCTAGCGCAGTCTCTCGAGAGACTGTCAAAAATCTCTTTCTCCATTTGCGTTGCAAGTAAATGGAAACACAGTCTCAACCCAGAGTCACTTGGCAGTAGCGGCACTTAACCACTGTTATTGTCACTGCTTGATACTAACGTTAGCCTACTATACCATGTTCAGCCACCGCTGGAAAACATACTGCTCTAGTACCACACGTGTCAGACATGGAGAGCGACAAGTGTGTGATTTGAACCCATGCATGCAGAGCACAATGTATTAGTAGTCCATCGCCTTAACCACTCAGCCACGACTACAGCAAACACTGTTACTGCTGCATTCTTGCTACAATCTCACATGGATCGCGAGACGCCGGCGTAAATCTTTTTCAAAGTCGTTCTCCGTTAAAAAAAAAAACCTTTCCAAAATACAAACCTTGCAGACAGACACGCCTCCGAGGAATTAAGGGTTGCTTCATGTGGGAATGATAAAGTCTCCCCGTCCGGACAGGAAAATGGCACTTTGTTAGACACAAAAAAACAATCAACAACAGACAAATGTCTACAAGCATTTTAGAAGCCGCACTTGAAATAGCTCTTACATTCGTGTTAGACGCAGGAATCGCCTTTTTATTGACGCTCTTACGAACGCCATGGAAAGCAAAACAAAGCAAAGCAGAGCAGAACAAAACGAACAAAATAAAACCCTTATGTCCTGCACTTGAATATAATGCCGTTACGTGCCGAAGCGGTATTGGACGTCATCCTAGCACTGCAACCCGGGGCGTACGGTATATGGGAACGAGCACACGTCACGAATCGTCTCTAATCACTCCCTGCACTGTAAGGCGCCTTGAAGCGTGCACCCTCAACATTCATCTTTGCGCATCTGTGAAAGGTAAACTCTTGAGCAAACTCTGAACCAGACACTCAAACTCCAGCTAGCATTAGGGGTAGCATTCCCACGCTACTTGAACACTTTGTTTACGCTCAGTGCTGGATTTTGGGAACTTTAGGACGAGTGGGACTTTTCTCCTATCTGTCAATTCGTTTTGTTTTGGAGACTCTTGGCTGTCTGTGTTGTATAGTGCAGCGTGAAGAAAACGTTTTCGAAAACTGTGCCGGCTCAATAAGTTGTAAGAAATCCTCTCCAGCTCTTTTAAGTCTCTTCAGTTTTGTCATTTAAAGTGAAACTAGATGTATAACTGGAGCCTCACTTATGCAAATGGTGAGGCTCCAGTTCGACATCTAGTTTCACTTTATATGACAGAAGTACATCAGACTGCGCCGGACTGGGGGATCACTTCCGGTTATTTTTACCATCTTAAATATTTGAAATCCTCCCCTATGCAATTGTGACACTTCATCTTGGCTCCACCTAGGACACTCTTCAATCTTCCATCACTTCTCTCTTCTCCCGCAACACTCTCGTCTGTCGGCAGTATGTGGCGTCTTTGCATTACCACCAATCTCACCACAGCAAGAAAGCAACGTGTTTTGGCAAGAGAGGAGGAGACTGAGAGGTATGTCTTAACACCGATACTACAGTGCTTAAGTACTGCTCACGTACATGTTTCTTGGTTCATATTATGCATTTCATACGGTCAAATTACTTTTGAGCAACTAATAAGAAGCGCGAAACGGTATGCGTTTTAGTTTCGTTTTGTGCTATGACCCGTGGATTGATTAGAGATATCAAGTACATACAAGTCATTTTTTAAATGTTGTAGTTCGTCTTGAAAAAATGTTACGAGTACATCATCTATCAACAATTACACAGGTTCTGTTTCCATATTGCGGATTTTGGTTACGTAATATTATTTTCTAGATTTCACGTTGTGAATATATGATTTGGGCAAACAGAGCTGCAAAGAAGTACATTATGGGTTGTTGTTGTTTTTTTTGCAGTTTTATCTAGAACAAGCGATGCTTAAACCTTTGTCTGATTCTTGTGAAACTATCCACACGACAGTTACAGTACCTAGGAGTTGACTTCAGTGATGTCACTGATGGGATGTTTCTAAAAATCCATCCTCTGTAAAACGTCTTCTCTAGTTGTCCTGCATATGTATTCGCTAATGAAGCTGTGTGTTCTGAGCCTGGATCTCTACATTTCTGTATGAACCAGCTTAGAGGGCTAAAGACAGCTTGTGTTTAAATTGAGTGTAAGGCAATTTATGCTTCTAAAGTCATGGTCAGCATTTATTATTGTACTGTGCTGTAAACTTGTTCTGTGCCTAGTCACATTATTTTATAGCGTTTTTATAGTGTTATCAAATCCGGTGGCGCTGTGTGTTAGTTTCCTGACTCCCATGTCACATGGTCTGTGATTGAAACCTGTGAAACCGGTTTAATTCGTCACAGCCAGCACTCCGGCAGAGAGGGGGTTGTGCTCGTAAAGTAGAAGCAGGCGAGATTTCCAGCGAAAGACACCTCCCCCCCACCCTCATACGATTCGCATTGTAATTACACATTCTAATTGTATTACACATTGTACACATGCTTAAAAGAGAAGAGAGAAAACGCAAGCCTTCTTCAGGTGTGAGGGTCTTCTGCTCAGAATGAAACGCTAAAATGTAATGTAGGCTCTGAATGGGTTCAATTATGATTTGGGCTTGATTAAGGTCGCTGCCTTTCATCTAAAACCCTACTTGAATCCTTCTAAACTAAAAATCAGTGTTAGTGAGTTCTAAATAAAGAGGTATCCAGGTAACAGTGAAACGGGCGGACAGTCTGGGGAGATCGCCCGTTTTCCATGTAAATAGTTCCCTGGTTCCGCACCCCTTGGTGTTTCTCTCGCTCTCTCTCGGGTCACCTGATCATTAGCTCGAAAGATTTCAGTGCTTTGTGTATATTCTAATGGTAGTGGGGGCAGGGTGTGTGGGAACAGGTTTGGTTGAAATTGCATTGGAGATCTATGTTCTTCACACCTGAAACATTTTCTCTGAAAGCATTTTCTTCGCAGTTTAACCGATCTTGTTACAGCATGTTACAGTTTACTATTATTAACCATATTAATTTTAAGTGCTTAATGCCATTTTTTGACCAGGCACGAATATTCTTAAGTCCATATCTTCGCAAGGGAATCAGTGCGAATTGCAATACTAATTAAATTAAAACTACTAACTACTAACTAATACTAATTAAAACAAACCAGAAACGTGTTGTTCTGTCTAATGACATTACAAGTGGAAAGATTACAGATTTTAATCGTCTTTAATTTTGTTACGTTATACATTTTAGAAACGTTTCATCCATACAAACACCACAAAACTATTTTCGATTGTATTTCTGAATAGTATGTTACACTTAGTTCACTGTTTTAAATACATCTAATTAAGAAAGTTAGGTGTTAGCATAAACTATTAGCAATCAATAATATTAAATTTAGCACTGTAATAAGATGTTGCACTTTCCCCCGCATCTTGTAAAAATATATTTTCATTGTTCAAATATACATTAAGTCTGACTATCATATAATAAGTTAAATACAAAACTAAAGAAAAAATAGGGTTAAATATAATTCAAAATATTTTGCTAACAATGTTAACTGTTTATGAATAATAAAATGTATTAACTAAGGAGTAGGATGGCACAGTTGTTAGTATGTTTTTTGTTTTGTTTCTTTTTCATAAATACAACAGTAGTACCTGATGTCTCAGTGGCTTTCAAAATTAAATTATGCATGCAAACCTGTGAACTAGAAAGATAACTAAGATATCCATTCCTTTATAATGGTGGCGAAGTGGTTAGCATTGCTATCTTGCAGCACTGGGGTCCTAGGTTCAATTCCTGCCATCCTGTGTGTGTGGGGTTTTTACATGTTCTCTCTGGGTTACATGGTTTTTCTCCATATGTGTGATATGACTCCCTCTCGCACTCCAAAACATACTGGTAAGTTAATTGGTTTATGGGAAAACTGGCCCTGGTGTGTGTGTGTTTGTGTCTGTCTGTCCTGTGATGGACTGGCGCTATGTCCAGGGTGTATTCTGCCTTGTGTCCGTTGCTTACTGGGATAGGCTCCAAATCCTCTGTACTGGATAAAGAGATTAGAAATGGATGGAAGTAAAGGCACTGTGTGGATGGAACTATACACAGTGTTAGAAACCTACGATGAAATGGCAGCATCTCACTGAGAATAAAATATTTTATAGTGCTGGCTTAAGGAAACAGCCTTTCCACCTCTCTTGCACATCAGTATCCATACCTAGTTATTTAAACAAATTGCCTCTAATTATAAACATCTTAATATGCTGGCTCTGTGGATCCGCATCAGCTATGTTTGCCCACTCCTTCAATTCATGTGCATCCAACACACAGTTCAATGCCAGCAACTACACATAATCTAAAATACAATCCTTATTTCAGTATCTATGTAAACATATAGTCTGTTAACTTCATCATCTTCATTAAAAGTATGCCTAACCCCATTAGGAAGTGTTCTTGTTATAAGTGTATTCCTCAGCTTTCCCCAAATTATCTTCTTCTTGCCAACATCTCTAGTCTTTTATCCTGCAATAACTCAGCCAACACTTAAATCTCCAAAAGCTGCTTGTGTTAATTTCTTTAAATCACAAATATCATGTGTAAATACTGGCCATGTAATACTCTGCATTGTGGAATAATAGTTTATTTTAAAGGGAACTAGAGAAATCAAGAAAGGCTTTTTTTCTAGAATTAATAAATGCACATCCTGTTCACTGGGGAAATTAAATCCACACTGAGCAATCTTCAATATGTTCAGAATATGACAGCAAGAATCCTATCAGGGATGCATTACACCTGTTTTCAAGTCCTTGCACTGGTTACCTATCAGATTTCGAGTCAACTTCAAAATCCTTATCCTCCTTATACAGATGCAGCCATTCAAAGTGCGCGTTACAGACACGTACCGCAGGTGGCGTCGCTCAGTGTGACGCAAGATGTCGCGTGGCACTGCAGTACGTGATTGGTTGAGCAACAGGGGCACTTGTGGTCCGTTGGTCTGTCGTAGAAAGACTTACAGTACAGTAAACGTCTTTGCTGTGCCCGTTGTAGATATTGAATTTTACCACTGAAGGGAAATCTTAGTAGCTGAGCATAAAAAGAATAGGAGCATACTGTAACGCGTGTGAATGCCATAAATGATATTAATTTTGGAACATAAACATACAGTATATAGCTGGTCTTGGTACTTTAAAGAAAAAAATACACACCAGTATTCCATTTCTCCCTAACGATTTTAAGCATTGAAGTATTTAACTAGCATGTGAAATAGCGTGTGAAAAAGTGGTAGTTTTAAGCTTTTCTGCTAATATAATATGGAATCGCGTATCTAAAGAATTTAATAACGGTATTCGTATGCTGCGACAGGGCTGTGTAGGGCTGTTTTGCCTGCTTGTTCACGCATGCTGTCTTGTAGCCGACTGGTCTAGGTGCGTGACTACCAGCTGGCAGGTTGTGTGTTCGAATCCAGCTGGTGCTAGACTCTTCTTTTAACATTTCTTCGAAAAAATAGAATAGCGATATTATGGACAATCAATTGACTTTTATATTTCAAAATATCGCAACATGATCGATATTTGCGATATTTTGAACATATCTTCCCTTCTGACAGTGGCTCCTGCTTCTATTGTGTGTGTGTGTGCAACAGAGTAAATTTTTATAGAGAAATGGAGGCTGGACAGTATGCGTTACAATATAAACATTTATATTGATTTAAATCGTGTTCTGATTTAAATCGCAAACGCGTGTTTAATTATATGTGTTTTTTAATCATAATCAGGCTAATGCAACATAAATTGATACAGTATCTTTGTCTTCTAAGTATCTTAATAAACTTTCAGCATAGCTTTCTACCCGTCAAGATTTATATTTCTTGGGATTTTGGGATCAAATGTGGAAGGATTAGATTATATTCGTTTTTATTTGTCAAATACGTGATTGTATTTCTGAATGTTATGTGACACCTACAGCAGTTCACTGCTTTAAATACATCGAATTAAGAAAGTTATGTGTAGCACTTTAGAACTTTTTTCTGAACCAGGGAAAATCTGATCATGTTTCTCTATAACAATAATAAAAAACTTTATTTTACATATCGCCTTTAAAAGTGGCATCTCAAAGCAATACAGTAGATCGAAAAACAGTTAAAAGGGACCAAATTAAATACCAGACAATCGCAAACGCGTTTTCAATAAAATTATTTTATTCATTCAGCAGTTTGTGAGAGGGACATCCAGCAGGGAGAGACACACACACCGGTTTTCATTGACAAAATTGTTTTTTTTCAATTCCTCTTGTCTAACAGGAATGTTTTGTTTGTGGACAGACTGTTAGACAAGAGGAAAAGACCGCCTCCTCCTACGAAGCATTAATCGCGTATCTAAGGAAAATTGCAGTATACCTTTGTTCATGCACATCATTATACAGTACAGTATCTCAATTTGTATTTCGATTAAAAAAAATCGTTTGCCCAGCCACTACTGTTGTTATTGTTTTTATCCTGTAAAGCGTTTCCTTTTTCTGCGTTTTCCATTTCCTTTTTCTGATCACTCGCTTTCTGGATACACATCTCACCTGTCCTGTTCTTTGTTTTCCTGGTTTGCTGATTATGCCTGCTGCGGTCCACTCCTACCCTCACACCTAAAGAATACTATTTTAAATTTCTTGGCGCAGTTCATTAACCCTTGTATGTGCTGTCCGCGCCGAAAATGCAATTAAAAAAAAGTCAAAAAACGCGCTCAAAATACAATTTATAGCTTAATAAGATACACTCCACAGGCAAATTTAATTGTGTGTTAGTTTCCTGACTCCCATTATTTAAACTGCGACACTGATCATTCATCTCTAAATAAACTTTATTTTATATAGCGTTTTATGCGAATAGGTAATTAGATTGCTCATAAACCTAATCGCTTTTTCTACATAAACACAGCGTGATTGCTCTCTGAAAATGCTTTTCCTTTATTTTTAAAGTAGGCTCAGATTTCAACTATAGATCGTATTATTATAAACTTTCTTGGAAAAATGTATTTTATGTAAACCATGTTTGCTATTAATTCATTTAGGGCTAAAATACGTTCATTGTCTTCCAATCGAGTCGAGTTGACATTGGAAGCCTGCCACACCCGGACTGTTAAACCAACGCATTAGCACGTCAAAGCCCGTATTGGTATTGAGCCAGTATTGTCTTTAGTATTCCCCCCCTCTCCCCTCAATTCAATTCAATTCAAGGTGTTATATTTGCATGACAGATGGGTACAAGCAGTGTTGGGTATGTATATTGTAATGCTTTCGGCAGACAGGCACTGTGTAAGAGCCGGCGCACCAGAGGAGCGCACTGAGGGAGCGTCTGCATTTATAACTTAGTTTTTAAAATTAGTCAAGCAATATGAAGCATCTCCTTTTACGTTTAAGTCCCTTAAATACATTGAGCCAGCCACTACTGTTGTTATTGTAGTGGTTTGTCATCACTTAAGATTGCTTTTGATACCATCCTTACACAAAGCAGAAGGGAGATCTTAGTGCCTAAGCATAAAAAGAATAGGAGCATACTGCAACGCGTGTGAAGTCCATAAACGATATTAATTTTGGAACTTAAACATACAGTATATGGCTGGTCTCGGTACTTTAAAGAAAACATACACACCAGTATTCCATTTCTCCCTAAACATTTTAAGCATCGAAGTCTTTAACTAACGCGATACCGGAGTCAACAAGCATACTTTTAGAATTTGATTAAAAGGGAATATAATATGGAATCGCATATCTCAAGAAATTAATAACGATATAATTATATTCATGTTGCAAAAGAACTGCAACGGACATAAAAACTCCCTTGCCTTTAACAGAGCGTTCCATAATTTCTAACTACGAAAATGCCAGGTGAAAGGATTTGTAAACATATTTTGTTAAAGCGAGTCAGTTTTTTCCACAACACATAAAAGACATTTTTCCAAGAAAGTTTAGCCTTTGTCACTAATGAAACCACTAAATAAAGACATAAATCTAGAAATCTTAAGATTTGTTTTATTTAATGTTGGTAGCAGGATGAACTGTCAGAGTGTATATTTTGTCGCAGAGTTGCTGCAAGATGTTAACAGTGAAAAAGGTATTTAGAAATGAGTTATTTCAAGATGAAAATTTTCAGAATAATTGCAAATCTAGCAGGATAGAGAAAGCACAGAAAACTGGCAGTTAGATTGATCAGACTAGTATGAAAAGTCATTTAGCAAAGGGAATGAGAAGAGTGACAAACTAGTATACTTTAGATCTTTTTAAATCTGATCATGTTTCCCTATAACAATAATAAAAAACTTTATTTGATATATCACCATTAAAGGTGGCATCTCAAAGCAATACAGTAGATGTAAAAACAGATAAAAGGACCACAGATTACAAAGTAAATGCATATAAGAAAGACAAGCAGTTAGAGGTGCTACCAAAATTAGAAAATGAAGCAGATACAGACACTAAGTCTTCTGAAAAGAAAGGTTCTGAGGTTAGATTTAAACTGGCCCTGGTGTGTGTGTGTTTGTGTCTGTCTGTCCTGTGATGGACTGGCGCTATGTCCAGGGTGTATTCTGCCTTGTGTCCGTCGCTTACTGGGATAGGCTCCAAATCCTCTGTACTGGATAAAGAGATTAGAAATGGATGGAAGTAAAGGCACTGTGTGGATGGAACTATACACAGTGTTAGAAACCCACTATGAAATGGCAGCATCTCACTGAGAATAAAACATTTTATAGGGCTGGCTTAAGGAAACAGCCTTTCCACCTCTCTTGCACATCAGTATCCATACCTAGTTATTTAAACAAATTGCCTCTAATTATAAACATCTTAATATGCTGGCTCTGTGGATCCGCATCAGCTATGTTTGCCCATTCCTTCAATTCATGTGCATCCAACACACAGTTCAAAGCTAGCAACTACACAAAATCTAAAATATGAGCTCTACTTGCCACTTACAATACCAACAGTACCAGCTAACTTTAGTAGTGACATTTTCATGGATCTTTTTAACAATAAAATTTACAACATCAGACTTCAGACACAATTAAACAGGGCTCAAAAAAGTCTGGTACAAACATTTTCAGCATGGAATAAACCTTTACTTTAATGGTATAAACCTTAAATGGATTCATATTCTCAATAAGATTTGGTGCTCAGTAACATGACTTAGAAAATGACAGAAGACATACGTATCATGCTTATCCTTCTATTTTTCATAATTGTAAACTCCTTAAGGCAGTTACATTTTCTCTGTTCTGACCTGGAGTTACAGAGAAATTTAAATTCTAATAAGAGATTTGTAATGAGGAAAGTCATACCAATCACTCATACCAGGATTTGCAATCACAATACAAATACTTTCTTTCTGTATGTGTTTATTTTGCAGTTTGAGTCTATGGCATTCCTTTGGGGGTCTATACTCCAAGGCATGACTTTTTTATGGGAACATGACATTTTTTTAAAGTCTTTTAATGCAAGCTTCATATAAACCCTTAGCAGTGGTTACTGTCTGGAGCAGGTACTTGAATGGCACAGATTCATTGAAATGATTCAATTTCTTTTGAAAATATTTGGGATAATACATATTCCAGAAATCACAGCCGTTGAATTATCCAGAAATTAATTTCTCTCAGGGTGTATTTAACCCCTCATGGATGGCATTGTATGAAATGAGTTTGAAGTTCCCCATTTGCCTCTATTATGAGATGCTGTGGACACTATTTTATACATTTTAGGAGTGTCCATAGGAAGGTATGTTCTAGAAAGAGTGAACTTCTGTTTTGCCATTATTTTTAATAGGGGCGTTACATGTTTACACTTGGTGCTCCTACTAGAGGAGAGGATATGATTAATCTAGGCTTATCACAGAAACTGAAACACATCTGGTTGGTGAGTCTACTGTGGGTAAAATGTTACTGGTACCGCATGTTGTAAAGCTCGGTATTTTCTCTCTTGGCCTGACTTTTTTTAATGTCTGAGTGTTAGAATCCATGTTGTTGCTGGTAAGGGAATGGTAGGTGCTGTGATTGACACAGTCAAAGCCTTGTACAGAGATACCATTGTAGCTGTTTGACAGTATTTTAGATGCCCTTAGTTAAAAGCATGGGAGGAAGTACTGCCAAGGGAAGGGGGGGGAGCAAGGATTTTTTCTTTGATTTTGTGAGGTTATTTTTTGTTATATTGTGTTTCAGAAAGCAAGAAAATAAGATTTACTGTATGATAAAAAGAGAAAGAGCTGGAGTAGATCCTCAGATCAGTTTGCTACCAGCAATCAAACAAAAAAATGGAAAGAATTGTCTCCTCCTGATTGGAACCTTTCTTACTGTCTTATTATAATTTATCAGGCTATCTTTTAATTTCCACTGAGAGAAGGAAGTCACTTGTCATGCAGCTATTTTATTCTTCATTGCACAATATGCTCTAAGTTAGCAAATGAAACATGAAATAAATCAAGAATACGATTAACATGAATGTATAAACATCCAAACTATACTTTATCACATTTAATTATTGGGTTAGCTTTTTATTGAGCCAAAATGTTATAAATGTGTGAACGTCTGTAAAATGGAAATATTTATATTTTTCTCTTTTCTGTTACCTGCCTGACAGCATTTTGTATCCCATTCAGTATATTACTGGAAAATATTAGACCCAACCTAAAGAATTCATGGGGGTAGTGGGACACAGTACTGCAAAGAGTCTCCTAAAGGGACAGAGCTATTAGTACTTATGTGTTTGAGTCTGGAGAATATAGTAAACTCTAAACATTAAGGGAATGCATGGAATCGGAAAATATAAATTGCATAGTACACAAGACTTAACTGGTTTTATTCTAGGAAAGCAGACAAGACTGAGTCATGGGACTCAGAGGATCCAAGGCTAGACTGAGTATAATAGGCTTCGGGCTTCTATTGTGACATCTACTGTAAATTACAAAAATGTTAAAAGTAAACAAAATAAAGTAACTAGAATGTGGTCTGAAATCACCCCTTTAGACACCCCTTTTACTTCACTGGAGTCAGATATGAAAGGCAATAGTCTCCCATTCTGTCTGCTGTGTGTTGCAGCAGAGGGACTCCCTGCAGCTGAAAGGGGCAGAGTAACTTGCATGCCCTCTAGTACAGTTTACACATGCACGACTTTAAAAGCTAGCAAGACAGGTTTCGATTCACATTAGCTGGCGAGCCTTGTTAAAAAACGAATGATAATGTAACATGCCACTGTTCATGAACAAAGTTATACTGAGATTTCCTAAGATACGTGATTAAAAAATAAATAAATAAAAATTGGAATCTCCTGCGGAACACATTCCATAAGAATCAGCGGTTTTACAGTATATATCGCCTTTAAAGGTGGCTTCTCAAAACGCTTTACGGGATAAAAACAACCAGAACAGCAGCAACAACAATATTGTATTTCGTTGCATTTTGAAAACCAAGTAATAACTTAACTATACAGTACGTGCAAACGTTTCGTATGTTGCTGTCGTGAATGCCTGCGTACCCATAAGTATTTTATTTGCCTTGAGTCTGTCTACAGTATCTCTGTCCCACTACCCCCCTCTCTCCCTCAATTCAATTCAATTCAAGGTGTTTTATTTGCATGACAGATGGGTACAATTCTTGTTGGGAATGTATACTTTGATATTTACACCCGGCGCGGCACCGAGGGAGCGTCTGCATTTAGAACTTGGTTTTTAAAATTAGTCAAGCAATATGAAGCATCTCCTTTAACTTTTAAGTCCCTTAAATACATTGAGCACAGCTTTCTCACCATCCTTACACAAAGCAGAAACTGTCCGATGACTCACAGTACAAGTGGAAAGATTACAGATTTTAATCGTCTTTAATTTTGTCTTTAATTTTGCCTGTGGAGTGTATCTTATTAAGCTATAAATTGTATTTTGAGCGCGTTTTTTGACTTTTTTTTAATTGCATTTTCGGCGCGGACAGCACATACAAGGGTTAATGAACTGCGCCAAGAAATTTAAAATAGTATTCTTTAGGTGTGAGGGTAGGAGTGGACCGCAGCAGGCATAATCAGCAAACCAGGAAAACAAAGAACAGGACAGGTGAGATGTGTATCCAGAAAGCGAGTGATCAGAAAAAGGAAATGGAAAATGCAGAAAAAGGAAACGCTTTACAGGATAAAAACAATAACAACAGTAGTGGCTGGGCAAACGATTTTTTTTAATCGAAATACAAATTGAGATACTGTACTGTATAATGATGTGCATGAACAAAGGTATACTGCAATTTTCCTTAGATACGCGATTAATGCTTCGTAGGAGGAGGCGGTCTTTTCCTCTTGTCTAACAGTCTGTCCACAAACAAAACATTCCTGTTAGACAAGAGGAATTGAAAAAAAACAATTTTGTCAATGAAAACCGGTGTGTGTGTCTCTCCCTGCTGGATGTCCCTCTCACAAACTGCTGAATGAATAAAATAATTTTATTGAAAACGCGTTTGCGATTGTCTGGTATTTAATTTGGTCCCTTTTAACTGTTTTTCGATCTACTGTATTGCTTTGAGATGCCACTTTTAAAGGCGATATGTAAAATAAAGTTTTTTATTATTGTTATAGAGAAACATGATCAGATTTTCCCTGGTTCAGAAAAAAGTTCTAAAGTGCTACACATAACTTTCTTAATTCGATGTATTTAAAGCAGTGAACTACTGTAGGTGTCACATAACATTCAGAAATACAATCACGTATTTGACAAATAAAAACGATTATAATCTAATCCTTCCACATTTGATCCCAAAATCCCAAGAAATATAAATCTTGACGGGTAGAAAGCTATGCTGAAAGTTTATTAAGATACTTAGAAGACAAAGATACTGTATCAATTTATGTTGCATTAGCCTGATTATGATTAAAAAACACATATAATTAAACACGCGTTTGCGATTTAAATCAGAACACGATTTAAATCAATATAAATGTTTATATTGTAACGCATACTGTCCAGCCTCCATTTCTCTATAAAAATTTACTCTGTTGCACACACACACACAATAGAAGCAGGAACCGCTGTCAGAAGGGAAGATATGTTCAAAATATCGCAAATATCGATCATGTTGCGATATTTTGAAATATAAAAGTCAATTGATTGTCCATAATATCGCTATTCTATTTTTTCGAAGAAATGTTTGTTAAAAGAAAAGTCTAGCACCAGCTGGATTTGAACACACAACCTGCCAGCTGGTAGTCACGCACCTAGACCAGTCGGCTACAAGATAGCACGCATGAACAGGTAGGCGAAACAGCCCTACACAGCCCTGTCGCAGCACACGAATACCGTTATTAAATTCTTTAGATACGCGATTCCATATTATATTAGCAGAAAAGCTTAAAACTACCACTTTTTCACACGCTATTTCACATGCTAGTTAAATACTTCGATGCTTAAAATCGTTAGGGAGAAATGGAATACTGGTGTGTATTTTTCCTTTAAAGTGCCGATTCCTGGAATCTGACTGGCTGACACCCCTCTGAAGTGGTTCCATAAAATCTGGTATACGGAAAAGAAAGCGTTGATAAATACAAGTGTCTTTTAATACACTCTTTGCTGTGCTCTTGAGGATCCTTGTGATATTTTAAGCTCTAGTTGAATGATAGGTGTCGCATTTTAAATCATTTTCGTAGTTAGAAATTATGAAACGCCCTGTTAAAAGCAAGGAAGTTTTTATGCCCGTTGAAGTAAAACAAAATGCCTGACAAAGTATGGCTTGGACAGATTCCAAGTGCTTGTACAAATGTGCTAAAGAAATTATACTTTGAGTATACAGCTTGTCCAAAGTCATCCATTATTAATACTATTAGTAATATCTTCAGTAAAGGCTTTGATGCATAAATATTTCTGATAAAGGTAGGTTGTGTACTTTTGTCCAACTGAGCAATCTTGCTTTCATAAAATATACCAACATTTTAATGACTGATGATTAACATGCTGTAATACACAGTTCAAAATTAAAGGCTCAAATGCTGTACATGAGAGGTTAAGCTCCCCCTGGCGGTTTTACAAGGCGACGCCGGATAGTTAACCACGTGACACCACGTTAACTGCATCATACTGCGTGATACTGCGACACGCCCACCGGGGTATGCCGCGAAATACCTCACTCATTTTGAATGGCTGCATCTGTATACTGTCCTACAACTGTTATTATTGATCACCGAATTATTGTACTTGACATGACTTCATTCAGCCTTTCCTGAACGTCTATGACAGGCAGAGAGAGTGCTGTTTCTGGTGCGATCTTTTGCAGCTGACATTTCACTGTTTTAAACGAACAAGAAATTAGATTGCTCATAAATCAGTTATTCTATATAAACACAGCGTAATTGCCCTCCGAAAATCCTCTTTTTCTTGTTCGTTTTAGAGACCTTGATCGAAACTGATTTTAGATGTCAGAAAGGATTTATTTTCTCTGTATTTCCTACATTGCTTTGTCGAGATTTTAACTTTATATCTAACTTTATATCTAGGCTCAGATTTCAACTATAAATCGTACAGTAATTAATAGCAGTAAATACTGATGTTTTGCGCCCTCTTACCACAAAAATATATGTTTTGTAGTTGGGATTAACTTTATTTCGTACGCGTAGCTACTCCGATTCGGACACCGAACAGTTAAAGATGGCGGCAAATCAGACACCCAGAGAGGGGGCGTCTTCTCGCCTCCATAACTAAAATGCCAAATAGGAGTGGCTTAAGCGACATACACAGTCGTGTAACTGACAGTTTGAGGTAGCCTATTGTGTAAATTTCGCTTTGTTGCTGATAGGTTAAGCTTTCGAAACTCTGCCCCAAAGTCATGTGACTGATTTTTCGCCCTGTTTCGTTGGTTAAACGCAATGATCACAAGCACCACCATGGTAACTGGGATGTGTAGTTTTTAATTCCGTTTGAATTATAACTGTACGTACTGTCTTCATATTTGGCCAGGGCTTTAAAGAGAAGGCGCGCCAAAAAATTTCGGTGCCGTCGTCTCCGCTTTAAAGGTACCCCCGTGCTGGAAGAATTTGACCTCGGAACGTTTGCCCAGCGTAGTTATAGTGGACATAAAAACAAGAGTTCGCTGGCATTATATCCTAGAAGACACAGACCGGCACCAGACCGGTAAATGCTTGATGAACTAGGGATTGGACAGTTTCCAAGTGCTTGTACAATCGATGGAAATGTTCAAATAAATGTGCAAAAGAAATAAACAAAATAATCATTTATTTCTTTATCATATTAGCTAGCTAATATCCTCTCTTTGCTAGTTAGTGGCTGTGTTTCTGCGTTGGGTAGCAACGGGTGACTGTTCTCAGGCGGAAGATGTAAACAGCTTAATTTTCGTGTTAAATAATTTTTAAAAATTAAAATTCATTCTATACAGCAATCACATATTTGGGTACCGTTTCATACAACTTTCATGCTTAAAATGTTTAGGGAGAAATGGAAGACTGGTGTGTATTTTTTCTTTAAACTATCAAGACCAGCCATACACAGTACAGTTTATGTACATACAGTAATGTTTATGTTCCTAAATTAATATCGTTTATGACCTTCAGATGCGTTATGCTCCTCTTCTTTTTATGCTCAGCTACTAAAATTTCCCTTTAGTGGTAAAATTCCATATAAATATTCAAAACTAAGCAGATTGAAATGTGCACAGTAAAGACATTAGATGATTAAATCTTTTCACTACCAACCAATGCACCACGAGTGCCCCTGTCGGTCATTTTGGCCAGCCAATCACTTACCGCGGTGCCCTACGGTGCCCTGCGGGTTGGTTACTGTACCACGGGTTTTTACCGCTCATTTTGAATGGCTGCATCTGTAGGTTGTCTCTCGCAATGTTCAGGAATTGCATTCCGAAACTGAGTCAGATCAAAGTTGTAAGAAAAGCACCTATGGTGTCGGTTCGAACAGCTTTATTGATTCGATGTTAAAGGCCGGAAATGGGGCACAAGACACGCGACCGCAAAAAGCGTCGCCATCTGCTTCCAGCTGCAAAATGCCGTTTGCGGACGCAGAAGCATTTGAACTTGAACTTTATTGCCATATGTAACCGGTACTGGTACAATGGAATTCTTACTTACAGAAGGTCTCTCGATTCTAAAACAAGTGTAAAAAACAAGACAAAGTGCAAACAGTGCATCAAGACAATGTACAAACAAACAATAGACAATGTGCAAGTAAACATGTAGACATTTCTTTCCAAGGCAGCGGGTACAAGCGATCTCGCGTTTTAAAACCACCAGGAAAAGCAGAAAGGCACTTTTCCTTGCTTGCGCCAGCACACGACGACATGAGGAGAACACCGTAGTCGGTAGGATTCGAACCTGCGCGGGGAGACCCCAATGGATTTCTAGTCCATCGTCTTAACCACTCGGCCACGACTACAGTGAGCACCGCTGTTGCTGCGTTCTTGCTACAATCTCACATGGATCGCGAGGCGCTGGCGGAAACCTTTTTCAAAGTCGTTCTCCATTAAAAAAAAAACCTTTCCAAAATACAAGCCTTGCAGACAGACACGCCTCAGAGGACTTAAGGGTGGCTTCATGTGGGAATGATAAAGTCTCCCCGTCCGGACAGGAAAATGGCACTTTGTTAGACACAAAGAAAAAATCAACAACAGACAAATGTCCACAAGCATTTAAGAAGCCGCACCATGTTCTTGCTACAATCTCACACGGATCGCGAGACGCCGGCGGAAATCTTTTTCAAAGTCGTTCTCCGTTAAAAAAAAAAACCTTTCCAAAATACAAACCTTGCAGACAGACACGCCTCCGAGGAATTAAGGGTTGCTTCATGTGGGAATGATAAAGTCTCCCCGTCCGGACAGGAAAATGGCACTTTGTTAGACACAAAAAAACAATCAACAACAGACAAATGTCTACAAGCATTTTAGAAGCCGCACTTGAAATAGCTCTTACATTCGTGTTAGACGCAGGAATCGCCTTTTTATTGACGCTCTTACGAACGCCATGGAAAGCAAAACAAAGCAAAGCAGAGCAGAACAAAACGAACAAAATAAAACCCTCACGTCCTGCACTTGAATATAATGCCGTTACGTGCCGAAGCGGTATTGGACGTCATCCTAGCACTGCAACCCGGGGCGTATGGTATATGGGAACGAGCACACGTCACGAATTGTCTCTAATAACTCCCTGTACTGTAAGGCGCCTTGAAGCGTGCACCCTCAACATTCATCTTTGCGCATCTGTGAAAGGTAAACTCTTGAGCAAACTCTGAACCAGACACTCAAACTCCAGCTAGCATTAGGGGTAGCATTCCCACGCTACTTGAACACTTTGTTTACGCTCAGTGCTGGATTTTGGGAACTTTAGGACGAGTGGGACTTTTCTCCTATCTGTCAATTCGTTTTGTTTTGGAGACTCTTGGCTGTCTGTGTTGTATAGTGCAGCGTGAAGAAAACGTTTTCGAAAACTGTGCCGGCTCAAAAGTTGTAAGAAATCCTCTCCAGCTCTTTTAAGTCTCTTCAGTTTTGTCATTTAAAGTGAAACTAGATGTATAACTGGAGCCTCACTTATGCAAATGGTGAGGCTCCAGTTCGACATCTAGTTTTACTTTATATGACAGAAGTACGTCAGACTGCGCCGGACTGGGGGATCACTTCCGGTTATTTTTACCATCTTAAATATTTGAAATCCTCCCCTATGCAATTGTGACACTTCATCTTGGCTCCACCTAGGACACTCTTCAATCTTCCATCACTTCTCTCTTCTCCCGCAACACTCTCGTCTGTCGGCAGTATGTGGCGTCTTTGCATTACCACCAATCTCACCACAGCAAGAAAGCAACGGGTTTTGGCAAGAGAGGAGGAGACTGAGAGGTATGTCTTAACACCGATACTACAGTGCTTAAGTACTGCTCACGTATATGTTTCTAGGTTTATATTATGCATTTCATACGGTCAAATTACTTTTGAGCAACTAATAAGAAGCGCGAAACGGTATGCGTTTTAGTTTCGTTTTGTGCTGGGACCCGTGGATTGATTAGAGATATCAAGTACATACAAGTCATTTTTTAAATGTTGTAGTTCGTCTTGAAAAAATGTTACGAGTACATCATCTATCAACAATTACACAGGTTCTGTTTCCATATTGCGGATTTTGGTTACGTAATATTATTTTCTAGATTTCACGTTGTGAATATATGATTTGGGCAAACAGAGCCGCAAAGAAGTACATTATGGGTTGTTGTTGTTTTTTTTGCAGTTTTATCTAGAACAAGCGATGCTTAAACCTTTGTCTGATTCTTGTGAAACTATCCACACGACAGTTACAGTACCTAGGAGTTGACTTCAGTGATGTCACTGATGGGATGTTTCTAAAAATCCATCCTCTGTAAAACGTCTTCTCTAGTTGTCCTGCATATGTATTCGCTAATGAAGCTGTGTGTTCTGAGCCTGGATCTCTACATTTCTGTATGAACCAGCTTAGAGGGCTAAAGACAGCTTGTGTTTAAATTGAGTGTAAGGCAATTTATGCTTCTAAAGTCATGGTCAGCATTTATTATTGTACTGTGCTGTAAACTTGTTCTGTGCCTAGTCACATTATTTTATAGCGTTTTTATAGTGTTATCAAATCCGGTGGCGCTGTGTGTTAGTTTCCTGACTCCCATGTCACATGGTCTGTGATTGAAACCTGTGAAACCGGTTTAATTCGTCACAGCCAGCACTCCGGCAGAGAGGGGGTTGTGTTCGTAAAGTAGAAGCAGGCGAGATTTCCAGCGAAAGACACCTCCCCCCCACCCTCATACGATTCGCATTGTAATTACACATTGTAATTGTATTACACATTGTACACATGCTTAAAAGAGAAGAGAGAAAACGCAAGCCTTCTTCAGGTGTGAGGGTCTTCTGCTCAGAATGAAACGCTAAAATGTAATGTAGGCTCTGAATGGGTTCAATTATGATTTGGGCTTGATTAAGGTCGCTGCCTTTCATCTAAAACCCTACTTGAATCCTTCGAAACTAAAAATCAGCGTTAGTGAGTTCTAAATAAAGAGGTATCCAGGTAACAGTGAAACGGGCGACAGTCTGGGGAGATCGCCCGTTTTCCATGTAAATAGTTCCCTGGTTCCGCACCCCTTGGTGTTTCTCTCGCTCTCTCTCGGGTCACCTGATCATTAGCTCGAAAGATTTCAGTGCTTTGTGTATATTCTAATGGTAGTGGGGGCAGGGTGTGTGGGAACAGGTTTGGTTGAAATTGCATTGGAGATCTATGTTCTTCACACCTGAAACATTTTCTCTGAAAGCATTTTCTTCGCAGTTTAACCGATCTTGTTACAGCATGTTACAGTTTACTATTATTAACCATATTAATTTTAAGTGCTTAATGCCATTTTTTGACCAGGCACGAATATTCTTAAGTCCATATCTTCGCAAGGGAATCAGTGCGAATTGTAATACTAATTAAATTAAAACTACTAACTACTAACTAATACTAATTAAAACAAACCAGAAACGTGTTGTTCTGTCTAATGACATTACAAGTGGAAAGATTACAGATTTTAATCGTCTTTAATTTTGTTACGTTATACATTTTAGAAACGTTTCATCCATACAAACACCACAAAACTATTTTCGATTGTATTTCTGAATAGTACAGATGCAGCCATTCAAAATGCGTGAGGTATTTCGCGGCATACCCCGGTGGGCGTGTCACAGTATCACGCGGTATGACGCAGTTAACGTGGTGTCACGTGGTTAACTATCCGTATCTCAAGAATTTAATAACGGTATGATTACATCCGTGTACTGCGGCAGGGCTGTGTAGGGCTGTTTCGCCTGCCTGATCATGCGAGCTCTCTTGTAGCCTACTGGTCTAGGTGCGTGACTACCAACTGGCAGGTTGTGTGTTCAAATCCAGCTGGTGCTGGACTTTTATTTTAACAAACATTTCTTCGAAAAAATAGGTAAGCGATATTATGGACAATCAGTTGACTTTTATATTTCAAAATATCGCAACATGATCGATATTTGCGATATTTTGAACATATCTTCCCTTCTGACAGCGGTTCCTGCTTCTATTGTGTGTGTGTGTGTGCAACAGTAAATTTTTATAGAGAAATGGAGGCTGGACAGTATGCGTTACAATATAAACATTTATATTGATTTTAATCGTGTTCTGATTTAAATCGCAAACGCGTGTTTAATTATGTGTTTTTAATCATAATCAGGCTAATGCATTTCTACATTTTCTGTATGAACCAGCTTAGAGGTTCATACAGAAAGACAGCTTGTGTTTAAATTGAGTGTAAGGTAATTTATGCTTCTAAAGTCATGGTCAGTATTATTGTACTGTGCTGTACTGTGTCACATTATTTTATAGCGTTTTTATTGTGTTATTAAATCCGGTGGCGCTGTGTTAGTTTCCTGACTCACATTATTTAAACTACCACACTGATCATTCATCTCTAAATAAACTTTATTTTATATAGCGTTTTAAGCGATTAGGTAATTAGATTGCTCATAAACCTAATCGCTTTTTCTACATAAACACAGTGTGATTGCTCTCTGAAAATGCTTTTCCTTTATTTTTAAAGTAGGCTCAGATCGTATTATTCTAAACTTTCTTGGAAAAATGTATTTTATGTAAACCATGTTTGCTATTAATTCATTTAGGGCTAAAATACGTTCATTGTCTTCCAATCGAGTCGAGTTCACATTGGAAGCCTGCTACACCCGGACTGTTAAACCAACGCATTAGCACGTCAAAGCCCATTGAGCCAGTATTGGCTTTAGTATCCCCCCCTTCTCCCCTCAATTCAATTCAATTCAAGGTGTTTTATTTGCATGACAGATGGGTACAAGCAGTGTTGGGTATGTATATTGTAACGCTTACAGCAGACAGGCACTGTGTAGGAGCCGACGCACCAGAGCAGCGCCTGCATTTATAACTTAGTTTTTAAAATTAGTCAAGCAATACGAAGCATCTCCTTTTACTTAGTGCCTGAGCACACTGCAACGCGTGTGAAGCCCATAAACGATATTAATTTTGGAACTTAAACATACAGTATATGGCTGGTCTCGGTACTTTAAAGAAAACATACACACCAGTATTCCATTTCTCCCTAAACATTTTAAGCATCGAAGTCTTTAACTAACGCGATATCGGAGTCAACAAGCATACTTTTAGAATTTGATTAAAAGGGAATATAATATGGAATCGCGTATCTCCAGAATTTAAAGACCAGACAATCGCAAACTCGTTTTCAATAAAATTATTTTATTCATTCAGCAGTTTGTGAGAGGGACATCCAGCAGGGAGAGACACACACACCGGTTTTCATTGACAACATTGTTTTTTTTTCAATTCCTCTTGTCTAACAGGAATGTTTTGTTTGTGGACAGACTGTTAGACAAGAGGAAAAGACCGCCTCCTCCTACGAAGCATTTCGTTGATCCGATCACGAATTCTTTTCCAGTCGTACGCAGCAAGGGTTGAGAATCTCCGATTCACCATCGTACTAATGGTTTCCCGGAGATTGCAAGGCAAGGCACTTTTGCCTCTGGACCCATCGAAATTTACAGACGTGGTCCACCCCCAGTAAATTTCAAAAGTCACAAGATTTCGAAACACGAGGGCGGCGTAGCGGTCGGCTCTTGCTTTCCCGTCTATGCCGATGCACTGCAAGTACAACCCCCCCTCCATTTCCTGGGTGATGGGTAGCAGTTGGACATCTGGGAGAATTATTCGTCCCACTGGCATCTGTGAATTCCGCTGTGCTTCCTGGGGGGAGATAGCCGGCAGGGACAGCATCAACAGAGTCCTGCGCGGTGGTGAACTGAGAGGCCGGGATGGAGTGTCCTGAGGCGGTGTGTGCTCTGCGGGGGGCAGAGCTTCCGCCAGGCATTGCAACCTGCGCGGCGGGGAGAGGCACTTTTCAGGAGACGGCTGCTCAACTGTTTGACTGCTGGAACATACTGTCTCCTTCCTCTGCATTTTCAGGAGTGTCTCTAGCCTCCCAGTCCTCCCCAGTAATGCATCGTACTGCTCCCGCTGCTGCCGAAATGTCTCCATACAGGTGCTGCTTCTACAGGTTGGCACCCTGGCCAGTGGCCGAGAGCAGAGACCCACGGCCTGTGGCAAAATAACATAAGTCATGTAAGAAATAAAGTCACACAGTAGTATTCATCAGTCGCGGAACAGAAGTCAAAATAAACTTTTCTTTTTTTCCGTCTTACCACTTTCTTTTTTACTGTCCTTGTATTAGATCGTTTCGCCCGTGCGGTGTTTTCTTGAAGAACAGGCTACGAAGAAATAATTATAATTGAATTTAAAATTCAAAACGGCAATAATACCTTGTAATATGCGCTGTAATCGCGTATTTCAGATGAAGTCTGCTGTATTTGCTTACCCTTCGCTCTTTGGAAGCTGGGGCGGCAGAAGCACCTCGTCTCTTCCCGTAAAAGGTCTTGGTCTCCATACTGTACTATGGTCGCTGTAGTGCAGGTTCGCAGTTTTTTTTTTGCGATGGGAGCTCACCCAATCCCTTGGTGTCTTTTATGCTATATTCACCTGTACGGCTAGAGTGTGTTCATTGTCTTCCAATGAAAGGCGGGTGCCTTTTGCCGAAGTCGGGAGACATTGGGGGCTTGCCACACCCGGACTGTTAAACCAACGCATTAGCACGTCAAAGCGCATTGAGGACCCGGGCGCAATAGTTGTTTTGTCCCTTGATTTACTGATCTGCATTAATTAAATCTTGTCAGTCAGGTCTTTTTTTCTCTATTTCAATTGTCGTTTACACATGCACGACTTTAAAAGCTAGCATGACAGGTTTCGATTCACATTAGCTGGCGAGCCTTGTTAAAAAAAACAATGACAATGTAACATGCCACTGTTTGTTCATGAACAAAGTTATACTGAGATTTCCTTAGATACGCGATTAAAAAATAAATAAAAATTTGAATCTCCTGCGGAACACATTCCATAAGAATCAGCGGTTCTACAACATATATCGCCTTTAAAGGTGGCTTCTCAAAACGCTTTACGGGATAAAAACAACCAGAACAGCAGCAACAACAATATTGTATTTCATTGCACTTTGAAAACCAAGTAATAACTTAACTCAGTACGTGCAAACGTTTTGTATGTTGCTGTCTTGAATGCCTGCGTACCCATAAGTATCTTATTTGCCTTGAGGCCTGTCTACAGTATATTTGTCCCCCTATCTCCCTCAATTCAATTCAATTCAAGGTGTTTTATTTGCATGACAGATGGGTACAATTCTTGTTGGGAATGTATACTTTGATATTTACACCCGGCGCGTCACCGAGGGAGCGTCTGCATTTATAACTTAGTTTTTAAAATTAGTCAAGCAATATGAAGCATCTCCTTTAGCTTTTAAGTCCCTTATGGTTTTTTCGTATTATATTCCCTATTAATCAAACTCTAAGAGTATGTATCGGCTTGTCAGTCAGGTCTTTTTTTCTCTTTTTCAATTGTCGTTTACACATGCACGACTTTAAAAGCTAGCAAGACAGGTTTCGATTCACATTAGCTGGCGAGCCTTGTTAAAAAAAACAATGACAATGTAACATGCCACTGTTTGTTCATGAACAAAGTTATACTGAGACTTCCTTAGATACGCGATTAAAAAATAAATAAAAATTTGAATCTCCTGCGGAACACATTCCATAAGAATCAGCGGTTCTACAACATATATCGCCTTTAAAGGTGGCTTCTCAAAACGCTTTACGGGATAAAAACAACCAGAACAGCAGCGACAACAATATTGTATTTCATTGCACTTTGAAAATTGCATTTGAGCACGGTTTTTGACTTTCTTAAAATTGCATTTTGGGCGCGGACAGCACATACAAGGGTTAATGAACTGCGCCAAGAAATTTAAAATAGTTTTCTTTAGGTGTGAGGGTAGGAATGGACCGCAGCAGGCATAATCAGCAAACCAGGAAAACAAAGAACAGGACAGGTGAGATGTGTAGCCAGAAAGCGAGTGATCAGAAAAAGGAAATGGATTTGTCAACTGATTGTCCATAATATCGCTTACCTATTTTTTCGAAGAAATGTTTGTTAAAATAAAAGTCCAGCACCAGCTGGATTCGAACACACAACCTGCCAGTTGGTAGGCACGCACCTAGACCAGTAGGCTACAAGACAGCTCGCATGATCAGGCAGGCGAAACAGCCCTACACAGCCCTGCCGCAGTACACGGATATAATCATACCATTATTAAATTCTTGAGATACGCGATTCCATATTATATTCCCTTTTAATCAAATTCTAAAAGTATGCTTGTTGACTCCGGTATCACGTTAGTTAAAGACTTCGAAGCTTACAATGTTTAGGGAGAAATGGAATACTGGTGTGTATTTTTTTCTTTAAAGTACCAAGACCAGCTATATACTGTATGTTTATGTTCCAAAATTAATATCGTTTATGGCCTTCACACGCGTTACAGTATGCTCCTATTCTTTTTATGCTCAGCTACTAAGATTTCCCTTCAGTGGTAAAATTCAATATCTACAACGAGCACAGTAAAGACGTTTACAGTAAGTCTTTCTACGACAGACCAATGGACCATGAGTGCCCCTGTCGGTCAACCAATCACGCACCGCGGTATCCCGTGTCATCATACCTGCGGTATCTGTACCGCGGTGTCTGTACCGCGCACTTTGAATGGCTGCATCTGTATGTTACACTTAGTTCACTGTTTTAAATAGATCTAATTAAGAAAGTTAAGTGTTAGCATAAACTATTAGCAATCAATAATATTAAATTTAGCACTGTAATAAGCTGTTGCACTTTCCCCCGCATCTTGTAAAAATATATTTTCATTGTTCAAATATACATTAAGTCTGACTATCATATAATAAGTTAAATACAAAACTAAAGAAAAAATAGGGTTAAATATAATTCAAAATATTTTGCTAACAATGTTAACTGTTTATGAATAATAAAATGTATTAACTAAGGAGTAGGATGGCTCAGTTGTTAGTATGTTTTTTTGTTTTGTTTCTTTTTCATAAATACAACAGTAGTACCTGATGTCTCAGTGGCTTTCAAAATTAAATTATGCATGCAAACCTGTGAACTAGAAAGATAACTAAGATATCCATCCATTTATAATGGTGGCGAAGTGGTTAGCATTGCTATCTTGCAGCACTGGGGTCCTAGGTTCAATTCCTGCCATCCTGTGTGTGAGGGGTTTACATGTTCTCTCTGGGTTAGATGGTTTTTCTCCATATGTGTGATATGACTCCCTCTCGCACTCCAAAACATACTGGTAAGTTAATTGGTTTATGGGAAAACTGGCCCTGGCGTGTGTGTGTTTGTGTCTGTCTGTCCTGTGATGGACTGGCGCTATGTCCAGGGTGTATTCTGCCTTGTGTCCGTTGCTTACTGGGATAGGCTCCAAATCCTCTGTACTGGATAAAGAGATTAGAAATGGATGGAAGTAAAGGCACTGTGTGGATGGAACTATACACAGTGTTAGAAACCCACGATGAAATGGCAGCATCTCACTGAGAATAAAATATTTTATAGTGCTGGCTTAAGGAAACAGCCTTTCCACCTCTCTTGCACATCAGTATCCATACCTAGTTATTTAAACAAATTGCCTCTAAGTATAAACATCTTAATATGCTGGCTCTGTGGATCCGCATCAGCTATGTTTGCCCATTCCTTCAATTCATGTGCATCCAACACACAGTTCAATGCCAGCAACTACACATAATCTAAAATACAATCCTTATTTCAGTATCTATGTAAACATATAGTCTGTTAACTTCATCATCTTCATCAAAAGTATGCCTAACCCCATTAGGAAGTGTTCTTGTTATAAGTGTATTCCTCAGCTTTCCCCAAATTATCTTCTTCTTGCCAACATCTCTAGTCTTTTATCCTGCAATAACTCAGCCAACACTTAAATCTCCAAAAGCTGCTTGTGTTAATTTCTTTAAATCACAAATATCATGTGTAAATACTGGCCATGTAATACTCTGCATTGTGGAATAATAGTTTATTTTAAAGGGAACTAGAGAAATCAAGAAAGGCTTTTTTTCTAGAATTAATAAATGCACATCCTGTTCACTGGGGAAATTAAATCCACACTGAGCAATCTTCAATATGTTCAGAATATGACAGCAAGAATCCTATCAGGGATGCATTACACCTGTTTTCAAGTCCTTGCACTGGTTACCTATCAGATTTCGAGTCAACTTCAAAATCCTTATCCTCCTTATATACTGTCCTACAACTGTTATTATTGATCACCGAATTATTGTACTTGACATGACTTCATTCAGCCTTTCCTGAACGTCTATGACAGGCAGAGAGAGTGCTGTTTCTGGTGCGATCTTTTGCAGCTGACATTTCACTGTTTTAAACGAACAAGAAATTAGATTGCTCATAAATCAGTTATTCTATATAAACACAGCGTAATTGCCCTCCGAAAATCCTCTTTTTCTTGTTCGTTTTAGAGACCTTGATCGAAACTGATTTTAGATGTCAGAAAGGATTTATTTTCTCTGTATTTCCTACATTGCTTTGTCGAGATTTTAACTTTATATCTAACTTTATATCTAGGCTCAGATTTCAACTATAAATCGTACAGTAATTAATAGCAGTAAATACTGATGTTTTGCGCCCTCTTACCACAAAAATATATGTTTTGTAGTTGGGATTAACTTTATTTCGTACGCGTAGCTACTCCGATTCGGACACCGAACAGTTAAAGATGGCGGCAAATCAGACACCCAGAGGGGGGGCGTCTTCTCGCCTCCATAACTAAAATGCCAAATAGGAGTGGCTTAAGCGACATACACAGTCGTGTAACTGACAGTTTGAGGTAGCCTATCGTGTAAATTTCGCTTTGTTGCTGATAGGTTAAGCTTTCGAAACTCTGCCCCAAAGTCATGTGACTGATTTTTCGCCCTGTTTCGTTGGTTAAACGCAATGATCACAAGCACCACCATGGTAACTGGGATGTGTAGTTTTTAATTCCGTTTGAATTATAACTGTACGTACTGTCTTCATATTTGGCCAGGGCTTTAAAGAGAAGGCGCGCCAAAAAAATTCGGTGCCGTCGTCTCCGCTTTAAAGGTACCCCCGTGCTGGAAGAATTTGACCTCGGAACGTTTGCCCAGCGTAGTTATAGTGGACATAAAAACAAGAGTTCGCTGGCATTATATCCTAGAAGACACAGACCGGCACCAGACCGGTAAATGCTTGATGAACTAGGGATTGGACAGTTTCCAAGTGCTTGTACAATCGATGGAAATGTTCAAATAAATGTGCAAAAGAAATAAACAAAATAATCATTTATTTCTTTATCATATTGGCTAGCTAATGTCCTCTCTTTGCTAGTTAGTGGCTGTGTTTCTGCGTTGGGTAGCAACGGGTGACTGTTCTCAGGCGGAAGATGTAAACAGCTTAATTTTCGTCTTAAATAATTTTTAAAAATTAAAATTCATTCTATACAGCAATCACATATTTGGGTACCGTTTCATAAAACTTTCATGCTTAAAATGTTTAGGGAGAAATGGAAGACTGGTGTGTATTTTTTCTTTAAACTATCAAGACCAGCCATACACAGTACAGTTTATGTACATACAGTAATGTTTATGTTCCTAAATTAATATCGTTTATGACCTTCAGATGCGTTATGCTCCTCTTCTTTTTATGCTCAGCTACTAAAATTTCCCTTTAGTGGTAAAATTCCATATAAATATTCAAAACTAAGCAGATTGAAATGTGCACAGTAAAGACATTAGATGATTAAATCTTTTCACTACCAACCAATGCACCACGAGTGCCCCTGTCGCAGGGCACCGTAGGGCGGTGCCCTACGGTGCCCTGCGGGTTGGTTACTGTACCACGGGTTTTTACCGCTCATTTTGAATGGCTGCATCTGTAGGTTGTCTCTCGCAGTGTTCAGGAATTGCATTCCGAAACTGAGTCAGATCAAAAGTTGTAAGAAAAGCACCTATGGTGTCGGTTCTAACAGCTTTATTGATTCGATGTTAAAGGCCGGAAATGGGGCACAAGACACGCGACCGCAAAAAGCGTCGCCATCTGCTTCCAGCTGCAAAATGCCGTTTGCGGACGCTGAAGCATTTGAACTTGAACTTTATTGCCATATGTAACCGGTACTGGTACAATGGAATTCTTACTTACAGAAGGTCTCTCGATTGTAAAACAAGTGTAAAAAACAAGACAAAGTGCAAACAGTGCATCAAGACAATGTACAAACAAACAATAGACAATGTGCAAGTAAACATGTAGACATTTCTTTCCAAGGCAGCGGGTACAAGCGATCTCGCGTTTTAAAACCACCAGGAAAAGCAGAAAGGCACTTTTCCTTGCTTGCGCCGGCACACAACGACGTGAGGAGAACACCGTAGTCGGCAGGATTCGAACCTGCGCAGGGAAACCCCAATGGATTTCTAGTCCATCGCCTTAACCACTCGGCCACGACTACAGCAAGCGCTGCTGTTGCTGCGTTCTTGCTACAATCTCACATGGATCGCGAGGCACCGGTGGAAACCTTTTTCAAAGTCGTTCTCCATTAAAAAAAAAACCTTTCCAAAATACAAGCCTTGCAGACAGACACGCCTCAGAGGACTTAAGGGTGGCTTCATGTGGGAATGATAAAGTCTCCCTGTCCGGACAGGAAAATGGCACTTTGTTAGACACAAAGAAACAATCAACAACAGACAAATGTCTACAAGCATTTTAGAAGCCGCACTTGAAATAGCTCTTATATTCGTGTTAGACGCTGGAATCGCCTTTTTATTGACGCTCTTACGAACGCCATGGAAAGCAAAACAAAGCAAAGTAGAGCAGAACAAAACGAACAAAATAAAACCCTCACGTCCTGCACTTGAATATAATGCCGTTACGTGCCGAAGCGGTATTGGACGTCATCCTAGCACTGCAACCCGGGGCGTACGGTATATGGGAACGAGCACACGTCACGAATCGTCTCTAATCACTCCCTGCACTGTAAGGCGCCTTGAAGCGTGCACCCTCAACATTCATCTTTGCGCATCTGTGAAAGGTAAACTCTTGAGCAAACTCTGAACCAGACGCTCAAACTCCAGCTAGGATTAGGGGTTGCATTCCCACGCTACTTGAACACTTTGTTTACGCTCAGTGCTGGATTTTGGGAACTTTAGGACGAGTGGGACTTTTCTCCTATCTGTCAATTCGTTTTGTTTTGGAGACTCTTGGCTGTCTGTGTTGTATAGTGCAGCGTGAAGAAAACGTTTTCGAAAACTGTGCCGGCTCAAAAGTTGTAAGAAATCCTCTCCAGCTCTTTTAAGTCTCTTCAGTTTTGTCATTTAAAGTGAAACTAGATGTATAACTGGAGCCTCACTTATGCAAATGGTGAGGCTCCAGTTCGACATCTAGTTTCACTTTATATGACAGAAGTACGTCAGACTGCGCCGGACTGGGGGATCATTTCCGGTTATTTTTACCATCTTAAACATTTGAAATCCTCCCCTAGGCAATTGTGACACTTCATCTTGGCTCCACCTAGGACACTCTTCAATCTTCCATCACTTCTCTCTTCTCCCGCAACACTCTCGTCTGTCGGCAGTATGTGGCGTCTTTGCATTACCACCAATCTCACCACAGCAAGAAAGCAACGGGTTTTGGCAAGAGAGGAGGAGACTGCCTGGCCCGAACGGGGATCGAACCCGCGACCTTGGCGTTATTAGCACCACGCTCTAACCAACTGAGCTAACAGGCCTCGTGCCTGCTGTCCTCTCTGTGCTGCAAAAAATGGAATTCAGGGAAGTTTCTTTTGTCCTTCTTTGAATAGAAAGCCCTGCGATTCAGTGTACGGGCTTTCTCGTGCTGTTTAATGGTTCTTGTAACCCAAATCCTACACTGGCCTGAAGTGCCCCCCCATTTCATAGCATTTTTCAGCTGATTTCAAATGTACCTAAAGGAGAAGCATTATTGAAGACCATCAATTACCAAGAGCTTTTGTCAAAGGTTTTGGTGGTCACTTTTAATGAGCACAGAGAGCTATGACCTCGGATTTACATCTCATCCAAAAGACGGCGCCTTTTTACCACACAGCGTCTCCGTCACTATACTGGGGCATTGGGACCCGCACAGACCTCAGGGTGAGCGTCCCACCGCTGGCTCCATTAACACCGCTTCCAGCTGTAAGCTTTGCTTTTCCCTGTAGGTCACCCTCATGCGGTTACTGACCTGGCTCACAGCTTCTAAGCTTCAGTGGGTTTTCAGTTGCGAGTTGAAAGGGGATGCAAGTGATGGAGCCGCTAACTGCAAAAGCCACTGCATTGGCCGGGAATCGAACCCGGGCCTCCCACGTGGCAGGTGAGAATTCTACAACTGAACCACCAATGCACACTGCAAGGGTCTCCAAAAAAGACGTTTTTTTACCACTCTGTGCTGGATGTTGGGTCCCAAGGGAACTTCTGGACGAGTGAGAATTTTCTGCTATCAAAATTTGGTTTCGGAGACTTTTGGCAGCCTACAGATGCAGCCATTCAAAATCCGCAGGCGATACCGCATTATTTTGCGGTACGCTGTACGCAGTCTACCGCAAGCTACCGGTAAATACCGCGAGTTACCGTAAATTCTCCTATAATACGACAAGCAAAATAATAGTATCCGGAATTTCCGCAAGGTGGAGCTAATAAAGCTCAACCTCTCATGTTTGAGCTGTGGCCATCAAAGTCTTTAACGAAGATATTACTAATAGTATTAATAATGAATGACCTTGGACAAGCTGTAAGTGTAAACTCAAAGTATTGCCCTGGTCAACATTTTTTTTTTCATTGACCATCTTTGTAAAAGTAACACCACAGCATTTCGCAATCACGCATTTGTTTCCAATCATGCAAAGTACAGTAATTTTTGAGAATCGCTTCACCATGCCTTTCACATGCTCATAAAAGAGATTGATTTAGGAACATAAACATATTACCATATGAAAACTGTAATGTATACAGTATGTATATGTATATTTAATGTCTTAACTGTGCCCGTTTAAGTATTGAATATTCATATCTAATTTTACCACTGAAGGGAAATCTTAGTAGCTGAGCATAAAAAGAATAGGAGCATACTGCAACGCGTGTGAAGCCATAAACGATATTAATTTTGGAACATAAACATAGAGTATATGGCTGGTCTCGGTACTTTAAAGAAAACATACACGAAACATGGTTTCATTATGACCAGAATCGGTCTTGAGATATTTTTAACTTGATTTACAGTATTTGAGAGGTATGTCTTAACACCGATACTACAGTGCTTAAGTACTGCTCACGTATATGTTTCTAGGTTTATATTATGCATTTCATACGGTCAAATTACTTTTGAGCAACTAATAAGAAGCGCGAAACGGTATGCGTTTTAGTTTCGTTTTGTGCTGGGACCCGTGGATTGATTAGAGATATCAAGTACATACAAGTCATTTTTTAAATGTTGTAGTTCGTCTTGAAAAAATGTTACGAGTACATCATCTATCAACAATTACACAGGTTCTGTTTCCATATTGCGGATTTTGGTTACGTAATATTATTTTCTAGATTTCACGTTGTGAATATATGATTTGGGCAAACAGAGCCGCAAAGAAGTACATTATGGGTTGTTGTTGTTTTTTTTGCAGTTTTATCTAGAACAAGCGATGCTTAAACCTTTGTCTGATTCTTGTGAAACTATCCACACGACAGTTACAGTACCTAGGAGTTGACTTCAGTGATGTCACTGATGGGATGTTTCTAAAAATCCATCCTCTGTAAAACGTCTTCTCTAGTTGTCCTGCATATGTATTCGCTAATGAAGCTGTGTGTTCTGAGCCTGGATCTCTACATTTCTGTATGAACCAGCTTAGAGGGCTAAAGACAGCTTGTGTTTAAATTGAGTGTAAGGCAATTTATGCTTCTAAAGTCATGGTCAGCATTTATTATTGTACTGTGCTGTAAACTTGTTCTGTGCCTAGTCACATTATTTTATAGCGTTTTTATAGTGTTATCAAATCCGGTGGCGCTGTGTGTTAGTTTCCTGACTCCCATGTCACATGGTCTGTGATTGAAGCCTGTGAAACCGGTTTAATTCGTCACAGCCAGCACTCCGGCAGAGAGGGGGTTGTGCTCGTAAAGTAGAAGCAGGCGAGATTTCCAGCGAAAGACACCTCCCCCCCACCCTCATACGATTCGCATTGTAATTACACATTGTAATTGTATTACACATTGTACACATGCTTAAAAGAGAAGAGAGAAAACGCAAGCCTTCTTCAGGTGTGAGGGTCTTCTGCTCAGAATGAAACGCTAAAATGTAATGTAGGCTCTGAATGGGTTCAATTATGATTTGGGCTTGATTAAGGTCGCTGCCTTTCATCTAAAACCGTACTTGAATCCTTCGAAACTAAAAATCAGCGTTAGTGAGTTCTAAATAAAGAGGTATCCAGGTAACAGTGAAACGGGCGGACAGTCTGGGGAGATCGCCCGTTTTCCATGTAAATAGTTCCCTGGTTCCGCACCCCTTGGTGTTTCTCTCGCTCTCTCTCGGGTCACCTGATCATTAGCTCGAAAGATTTCAGTGCTTTGTGTATATTCTAATGGTAGTGGGGGCAGGGTGTGTGGGAACAGGTTTGGTCGAAATTGCATTGGAGATCTATATTCTTCACACCTGAAACATTTTCTCTGAAAGCATTTTCTTCGCAGTTTAACCGATCTTGTTACAGCATGTTACAGTTTACTATTATTAACCATATTAATTTTAAGTGCTTAATGCCATTTTTTGACCAGGCACGAATATTCTTAAGTCCATATCTTCGCAAGTGAATCAGTGCGAATTGCAATACTAATTAAATTAAAACTACTAACTACTAACTAATACTAATTAAAACAAACCAGAAACGTGTTGTTCTGTTTAATGACATTACAAGTGGAAAGATTACAGATTTTAATCGTCTTTAATTTTGTTACGTTATACATTTTAGAAACGTTTCATCCATACAAACACCACAAAACTATTTTCGATTGTATTTCTGAATAGTATGTTACACTTAGTTCACTGTTTTAAATACATCTAATTAAGAAAGTTAGGTGTTAGCATAAACTATTAGCAATCAATAATATTAAATTTAGCACTGTAATAAGCTGTTGCACTTTCCCCCGCATCTTGTAAAAATATATTTTCATTGTTCAAATATACATTAAGTCTGACTATCATATAATAAGTTAAATACAAAACTAAAGAAAAAATAGGGTTAAATATAATTCAAAATATTTTGCTAACAATGTTAACTGTTTATGAATAATAAAATGTATTAACTAAGGAGTAGGATGGCACAGTTGTTAGTATGTTTTTTGTTTTGTTTCTTTTTCATAAATACAACAGTAGTACCTGATGTCTCAGTGGCTTTCAAAATTAAATCATGCATGCAAACCTGTGAACTAGAAAGATAACTAAGATATCCATCCATTTATAATGGTGGCGAAATGGTTAGCATTGCTATCTTGCAGCACTGGGGTCCTAGGTTCAATTCCTGCCATCCTGTGTGTGTGGGGTTTACATGTTCTCTCTGGGTTACATGGTTTTTCTCCATATGTGTGATATGACTCCCTCTCGCACTCCAAAACATACTGGTAAGTTAATTGGTTTATGGGAAAACTGGCCCTGGTGTGTGTGTGTTTGTGTCTGTCTGTCCTGTGACGGACTGGCGCTATGTCCAGAGTGTATTCTGCCTTGTGTCCGTTGCTTACTGGGATAGGCTCCAAATCCTCTGTACTGGATAAAGAGATTAGAAATGGATGGAAGTAAAGGCACTGTGTGGATGGAACTATACACAGTGTTAGAAACCCACGATGAAATGGCAGCATCTCACTGAGAATAAAATATTTTATAGTGCTGGCTTAAGGAAACAGCCTTTCCACCTCTCTTGCACATCAGTATCCATACCTAGTTATTTAAACAAATTGCCTCTAAGTATAAACATCTTAATATGCTGGGTCTGTGGATCCGCATCAGCTATGTTTGCCCATTCCTTCAATTCATGTGCATCCAACACACAGTTCAATGCCAGCAACTACACATAATCTAAAATACAATCCTTATTTCAGTATCTATGTAAACATATAGTCTGTTAACTTCATCATCTTCATCAAAAGTATGCCTAACCCCATTAGGAAGTGTTCTTGTTATAAGTGTATTCCTCAGCTTTCCCCAAATTATCTTCTTCTTGCCAACATCTCTAGTCTTTTATCCTGCAATAACTCAGCCAACACTTAAATCTCCAAAAGCTGCTTGTGTTAATTTCTTTAAATCACAAATATCATGTGTAAATACTGGCCATGTAATACTCTGCATTGTGGAATAATAGTTTATTTTAAAGGGAACTAGAGAAATCAAGAAAGGCTTTTTTTCTAGAATTAATAAATGCACATCCTGTTCACTGGGGAAATTAAATCCACACTGAGCAATCTTCAATATGTTCAGAATATGACAGCAAGAATCCTATCAGGGATGCATTACACCTGTTTTCAAGTCCTTGCACTGGTTACCTATCAGATTTCGAGTCAACTTCAAAATCCTTATCCTCCTTATATACTGTCCTACAACTGTTATTATTGATCACCGAATTATTGTACTTGACATGACTTCATTCAGCCTTTCCTGAATGTCTATGACAGGCAGAGAGAGTGCTGTTTCTGGTGCGATCTTTTGCAGCCTACATTTCACTGTTTTAAACGAACAAGAAATTAGATTGCTCATAAATCAGTTATTCTATATAAACACAGCGTAATTGCCCTCCGAAAATCCTCTTTTTCTTGTTCGTTTTAGAGACCTTGATCGAAACTGATTTTAGATGTCAGAAAGGATTTATTTTCTCTGTATTTCCTACATTGCTTTGTCGAGATTTTAACTTTATATCTAACTTTATATCTAGGCTCAGATTTCAACTATAAATCGTACAGTAATTAATAGCAGTAAATACTGATGTTTTGCGCCCTCTTACCACAAAAATATATGTTTTGTAGTTGGGATTAACTTTATTTCGTACGCGTAGCTACTCCGATTCGGACACCGAACAGTTAAAGATGGCGGCAAATCAGACACCCAGAGAGGGGGGGGGGGCGTCTTCTCGCCTCCATAACTAAAATGCCAAATAGGAGTGGCTTAAGCGACATACACAGTCGTGTAACTGACAGTTTGAGGTAGTCTATCGTGTAAATTTCGCTTTGTTGCTGATAGGTTAAGCTTTCGAAACTCTGCCCCAAAGTCATGTGACTGATTTTTCGCCCTGTTTCGTTGGTTAAACGCAATGATCACAAGCACCACCATGGTAACTGGGATGTGTAGTTTTTAATTCCGTTTGAATTATAACTGTACGTACTGTCTTCATATTTGGCCAGGGCTTTAAAGAGAAGGCGCGCCAAAAAAATTCGGTGCCGTCGTCTCCGCATTAAAGGTACCCCCGTGCTGGAAGAATTTGACCTCGGAACGTTTGCCCAGCGTAGTTATAGTGGACATAAAAACAAGAGTTCGCTGGCATTATATCCTAGAAGACACAGACCGGCACCAGACCGGTAAATGCTTGATGAACTAGGGATTGGACAGTTTCCAAGTGCTTGTACAATCGATGGAAATGTTCAAATAAATGTGCAAAAGAAATAAACAAAATAATTATTTATTTCTTTATCATATTGGCTAGCTAATGTCCTCTCTTTGCTAGTTAGTGGCTGTGTTTCTGCGTTGGGTAGCAACGGGTGACTGTTCTCAGGCGGAAGATGTAAACAGCTTAATTTTCGTGTTAAATAATTTTTAAAAATTAAAATTCATTCTATACAGCAATCACATATTTGGGTACCGTTTCATAAAAATTTCATGCTTAAAATGTTTAGGGAGAAATGGAAGACTGGTGTGTATTTTTTCTTTAAACTATTGTAGTGGCAATGCTTGTTAATAAGACAGAATTAAGCGTTGGTATGCTCCTAAAGGAGGCCCCATCTCACCCTCCATCTCTGTGGTGCAGCCACAGAGAAAGAATTCATGCAAGCTGATTTAAGATGTTTTTCTTTTGATAAGAAGCAAGCTCCCAGACGGGGATGCAATTAGCTAAGCCTGGCTATCATGATCAATGGTCATCCACTGGCGCCTATCTGTCTAGGGAGTGCCGAATGGACATCTGGACTGCATTTCTAAGTGTCAAGAGTAAGTGACTTATATCTCACCTTGACCAACCAATCAGGGACTGGCAGGGCGTGGTAATACCACGTGGGTCTCCAATGCCCGCCAAACTCTCAACCAATCAGCACACATCTGGGTCTTGATCAAAAAGGGAGCGCAAGCTCAGTTCTGGGCTCTCCTTGGCCATTTTCACGCATCCTCAGAGACAATCACGTGACAACTGCTGTTGTCTGCAAAAGGACTTGGACTTTGTTCTAAGCGCGAGGCCGAGGATCCCGTACGTATTCAGAATTCTACCAACGTGAATGCTCCGCTTGATCAACGGCAGCCTACAGTTGGACCCTCGTCGACAACCTGAATAGCTTATTCAGAAGCAGCGCTGGACCGGGAACGAACCAGCTTCTTCCCAGGCAAAAGAGTGACTTGTGAGGACTCGCGGTCACACTCTGTGCATAGAGACTTTCTACTAGCCAGCCGGACTGCTGGTAGATCCCCTCGGAGCAACGACTGCCCTGCGCGCCGCAGTCAGATTCCTCCGCCCGTCCTACTCCGAGCTGCACCTCGACTGGTTGGCCGGTAGCCAGAGGACGCCGACACAACGCCCATTGGACAACCGCTGCAACAGAGCCTGTCAGCTGGTTTGGTGTTCGTGCCGGGAAATTCCAAATCCAAACACAGTGGATAAGTAAACCCCATGTTCTACATTGCGTCTCGAGAATTTAATTGTACCTCAACACAAGTTGTTATCAATTTAATTCATGAGTAATGTATTTACTTCCGAGTTTAGAGTAACAGTGGGTAATAACACTGATTAGCGATTTGGTAACCGAACGATATATATTGACATATATTCTCTGTTGTGTATCTCTTTGTGTTTGCATCTCTTCGAGATTATATACCTTGTATATTGATAACCCTCACAGTAAGGTCTGCCGCTCGTATCCAGGCAGACTAGTATATGTTTGGTGCACAGTTTATATTAATAAATGTATCTCGTGTATTGAACCCGTGTGTGTGCGTTGTTAGTTGTTCTGACGATTGATTTTCTAAAAGCCCAACGAACAACCTCGTGATTACTGCTACAATTGATAATTGTCTCAGTAAACCCATCAAACCACTACATTTAATGGCGTCCCTGGGTGGGCGAGTTTAGAATGAAATGAGAATCAATCGCACAGAATAACTGATATTGCTGTGAGTTCAAGTTCAGCACAGCACCGCGGCTTCTATACGCGAATACCGGGTGTGCTGATAACTGCGTAAAGAAATCCCCCTGTTTTCTAGCGTTTAGTGTAACGTGTACTGATTGGAAATCCATCTGCTCGGGTGTTTAGATTCCATACTGTATTTTGGTAAAAGAAAAAAAAGTAATACTCTTAAAGTTTCTCTGACGTAATGACAATGGCTGCTAAAATGTCTGAAGTGGAGTCGCTTATAAGTACTATTTCTAGCGACGACAATCCTGGTTACTGGAGCGGTATCGAAAAGTTGAACTTTGATGATATTGAGAAGCTGCAAGTAGATTTAGTAGCTAAGGTAGCGAACCAGCTTAACACAGGAGGGTCCGTGAACGCAGTTCAGGTCCTATCGAGTTTCGCCTTAAATCTAGCTAAACAGCTGGAACTGTCTTTGTCCGAGCTGACAAAGTTTCAAAAGCTTCAGGGAAAGCTAGAAAGATATAAGGCGGAGCGAGTTGAGTTGTTGGATATAATCAGAGAAAAGAGAGTGAAAAATGAGGAAAGTGAAGACAGACTCAGGGAAGTTTTAGGTAAATTAGATGACCTGTCTGCTAGAGAAACTGCGGCTGAGGTAGCTAGGAGAGACCTGGAAGCGAGCTTGAAAGAAAAAGAAAAAGAAATTGAGCGTTTAAATGAGCTCAGCCAGGAAAGGCAAAAGGAGTTAGATGCTGCCGTACTGGAAGCAAAACAGGCTAGATCCCACTTGCATGCCAGCCCACCTAGCAGCCCGGAGCGCTCACCCAGCGCGCCGGGAGGAGGTTTCTCCCGGCCAGGGTCTGTGGTCGGATCGGCATGGGGGAGATCGCCGAGTCCTGCGCGAGACGCAAGGGCGATGCAATTCAGGCATAGACCCCCTGCTCCTGATCACGGCCGTCCCCCTGCCCGCGGAGAAACCGTAAAAATTAACCTCCACTCCCTGAGGCAGTTAGCCAAAGATGTAGAAAGGTTTGACCCGTCAGTGTCAGGGAATAATGTGGAAACCTACATCGATGAGCTGAGACATACTTTGCAGTTTATGCCCGGAGCGTCCGAACAGGAAAAGGCTATGTTAGTAAGGAAAACTACTAGCCGAGCGGTCCACGAGTGGATGTCTAGACAAGGACCGGAGGTCTGTAATAGCTTTGAGGAGCTGTGTCAGGCAATGATCGGAGAATTTTCGGCTTTTATCGATCCCATAGCTGCCGTGGCCGCTGCGCACCATATTAAGCACGAAAAAGCTGAAGCCCCTCGCGACTATTATGAGAGGCTTAGGCGCACTTATTTTGCAGGGCGGAATGAAGAGGGTTGCGAAGAGAACGTGAATTTCAAAGGTTTATTCATTGCTAATCTGCATCCCTCAATCAGGAAAATGATTGTGATGCACACTGATGCAAAAGCGATGAAAATGGCTGACATTAGAAGGTTGGCTCAAAAAGCCTGGGGAGCTGAAGTCTCTGCTTCCTCAGAGCGAAAACCTGCTAAAACGGCCGTGTTCGCCACTAAAGCCAGCAGGGTTGACGACTCGCCTCAGCTCGAGGGAGCTGAGGTTCCTGAGCCCGCTAAGCCCCGGCGCAAAATAGGCAGGCAGGACCGCACTAAGCGTCAGAGCCGCCGTGAGCGCTACGGGGAAGGCAAGGGCACAGGCAGAGCCTATCAGAAGGCTGGACGAAGGGAGTCGACTGCAACCCGCCTGGCCAGGCTTGAACAAGCCCTGCTTGAGAGATCAGGACAGGGTAAACCTTCCGCACTGAATGCCGGAAGCGTGAATGAGCTTAGTGGGACCACGCCCCTTCTCACTGGAGGAGGCGGGGATCCATCCCAAACCCCTCCCTCAGTCTATCTGATTGGGTGGGAGGGTTCCTGCCTGGAAGAAGGCTGTGACTCTGAGTTGGGCGCTGACCCCGCCCCTGAAGTCAAAGAAAAGGCAGGCTTCCAACAATTCTTAGGGAATCTCAGCCAGAAAGGCAAAGCAAGGCGTATTTATATCAAGGTTTCTCTTGAAAACGTCTTAGATAGAGAAGCACTGGTTGACACTGGGGCTGAAATTAGTTTGATGTCAGCCGATCTACTCAGCGAGCTCAAACGAGTAGCGAAAGGAAAAGGCATCAGACTTAAGGTAGAACCGTGTAAGATAGATATTTCCAGCTATACCCAGGATCATGCCAGGATCACACACCGAGTGTGGGTGGCACTTAGGTTCGGGCCAATGAACGTGGTGCATCCTGTTTACATCTCTAGGTTTAAAACAGAGCCACTACTCATTGGCCAAGACCTGCTTGACAGGCTGGAGCCTCTGGTGGACTGCCAGCGTGGAAAATTGTGGGCTCAGGTCAAGCACCCTAAGCCTGTCGTACAGCAAAAAGGGGGGTTCAGTGGTTATGCTGTGATCACACAGTGCCCACTGAACACCATAGCTGAGTTGGAGGATTCTCCTGGTTCCTCTGGACGAGAAATAAATGTCTCTTCTTGCTTTCCAAAACTACAGGGAAGTCCTGCCCAGGCCAGCACTCCCACGGTCTCCCAACTACAGGAGCAGTGCTCCGAGCAGCTGCTTGACCCGCCAGGTAAAGCACACCCCTTTTTCATCCCTGAAGAAGAGTGGATCTCCCTGTCCGGTAATGAATGGGAGTCCTTTCTGTGCGCCCTGGTACCTCAGGGGGACAAGGACTACCACCCCATGGTGGTGGGAGGGGTCCAGGTGGCAGAAGTGCAGGTTGATGATGTAATTCTCAGCCTCAGCTCTGAGAAGTCCATAATCAGTGAAGGTCTGTTCGAGGACCTGTCGCGAAGCCGTCAGGTGACCCTGGTGACGCAATCACAGGGTCTGTGGTGGGCACCCCCACCTCATAGGTCCATTTGGAGCAAAGGAAGCTGTGCAGCTTCCATCTCCATCGGAAAAAGGAAGTTTGCTCACTACTTCCAGGTAGCACCTCAGCTGACCCATTCGGTCTGTATTGGTGCAGACCTGTTGGTTCGACTGGGCGCCCAGTTGGACACAGTAAACAGTGTGCTGTGGACACGGGTGAACCCAGATGCCCACTCTCTAAGCGGCGACCCCGAGAACATTCGGTCAGGTCAGACGATTCCTCAGGCCTGCCAGGTAGTAAACGAATCGGACCTGATCGTTCCTGCGTCAACAGCAGGGTTTCCGGTACGCCTTGTCCTAAAGAAGGGACAGAGGATGGATGCTGAGATGGTTTTCTTCCAACCATCAGCTCAGTTTATCAGACTGAACCTAGCAGTCTGTGGTACCCCCAGACTGGAAAGGAATGGCCGAGCCACCTGCCTGTTGGTGCAAAACATAGCAAAACAAGATGTCAAAATCCCTGCTCGCACTGACATGGGACTGGTAATTGACAATGGGTTCTATGATTTCGAACTGGCCATCCCAGTACTGGGGCAGCTCCCTGGTCCCTTGGCCAGGGAGGGGGGGACCGAGCAGGTGTACTACACCTACCCCCGGCGGATGATTGCAATTATGCCAATAGAGGGATTCTGCAACCAGGAGGTGTGCAGAGTGGACCTTAGCGATAAGGATGAGATGGTTGTGTATACAGTACACGCAGGGGTTCCGACGGACCACTCAGCCGAGAGTGCGACCCGGGATACCGCCATGCCGTCAAAAGCGGGGTTCCTAGAGCAGGTACAGGATCAGGTTGGTAAGGCAGATGCCCTGGAAACGGAAAGCCAGCGTCAGCAGCTGCATCAGATCTTCCAGGATTTCCAGGAAGTGTTTGCACGGGACGCCTATGACTGCGGGGTGACGGATTTGCACACAGTGCGCATTCCTACGGCCCCTGGCGCCCGCCCAACCTATGTCAGGCAGTATCGCATTCCCCTCACGGCATACGAGTACATAAAGCAGACGTTGGATGCTCTACTAGAGCGTCAGATCATAAGGGAGTGTAACTCCACTTATAACTCCCCACTGTGGCCGGTGCTGAAACCCAATGGTAAGTGGCGTCTGACCATTAACTACCGGCAGTTGAATAAACAGGTTCCTTTGTCACGATGGCCAATGATCTACCTAGATCGGGAGTTAGCCAAGGTGACAACAGCAAAATATTTCACCACAGTGGATGTGGCCAATGGGTTCTGGACCCTTAAGGTAGAACCGACAGACCAGTACAAACTGGCCTTTTCCTTTGGAAACAGGCAGTTCACCTGGAATCGATGCCCCTTTGGGTATTCCAACTCCCCAGCGGAGTTCAACATATTTCTGCACAAAGCCATGAGTGATGCAGCCGCCAGGGGCAACCTGGTCTATGTGGACGATATTCTGATGCGGAGTCAGACCTGGGAAGAACACATGGCCGAGATCAGGCATGTGTTGACCCAGCTCTCCCGTGCAGGGGCCAAACTGTCTCTGGCTAAGGGACAGTGGTGTAGGACCCAAGTGGAGTACGTGGGACTATTGGTTGGAGCCCAAGGCATACAGCCACAGTCCAGCAGAGTCCAAGCTATCCAGAATATGAAGTCGCCCACTAACCTGTCTGAACTGCGCAGCTTTCTGGGAGTATGTAATTATTCCCGGCAGTTCATTGAGGATTACGCTGAAATAGCAAGGCCCCTCCACAAGCTGCTGCAGAAAGACGTGCCCTTTGAGTGGGGACCTTCCTCAGAACAGGCTGTGATGGAGCTGAAGCGCAGACTCGGTAGTGCGCCGTGCTTGGCCTACCCTGACAAAAATAAGGTCTTCTACCTTGAAGCAGGGTTCTCAGAGCACTGCCTTGGGGCTGCTCTGAGTCAGGAATATGACCAAGAGCGAAGGGTGGTGGCGTATGCCAGTCGAGCCCTGAACCCAGTGGAGCAAAAGTTCTTGGACTGCGAGAAGGCCCTGTTGTCTACGGTCTGGTCGGTAGAACACTTCCGTAGTTATGTAGGGGGACAAAAGATCATCATCGAAACCTGCCACCAACCTGTGACATTCCTGCATAGCCAGAGACTCAAAGCGGGCAGGGTGTCAAATAGCAGGATTGTGGCATGGATGATGGCCCTACAAGGCTATGAGATAGAGGTACGTTATGCACAGAGCAAGAAAATGTACCTGGGACAGGGCCTGGCTTTGGGCCAAGTGTGTCACGGCTGTGACACTGACATGGAAGCTCCAGAAACAATTCCCGCTGCTGAGCTACCGAACAATCACCGGTACTACGATGAAAACGTGGGCCAGGGCTTACCCATGGCCTATGTTGACGGTTGCTCTTTTCGCCACAAACAGCAGGTGCTAGCAGGGTTAGGAGTAGTCTGGCAAGACAATACTCCCTGTGGGCCGACCCGCTATAAGCTAGGACCAAAGACTAGTCAGTATGCGGAAGTAGCTGGGGTGCTGATCACCCTCCAGCAGGCCCTGACAAATGGCCTTAAACAATTTGTCATCTGTAGTGACTCGAACTACGCCCGACATAGCTTCGTGTCCCATCTTCCGTATTGGAAGGGTAACGGCATGAAAAATGCCCGGGGCAAGGAAGTAAAGAACAAAGAGTTGTTCCTGGCCAGTGACAAGCTCACGACCGAGGCTGGAATGATGGTTTACTGGAGGAAGGTGAAGGGACACTCCCAGGTGAAGAGACCCGACAAAGACGGGAATGATGAGGCCGACCGGCTGGCTAAATCTGGCGCCTTAGAGGGTGAACCCTGGCAGTTCCAGCAGGAATGGCTACCCCCAGAAACCGTGGCTGAGGTCAAGGCGGTCACCCGAAGCAGGGCTAGACAGGATGTCGGAGCTGACCCTCAATCTGTAGTGCTTGGGTCACAGGGTTTTAACACCGATCTTGCAGAAATGCAGAAACAGGACCCAGCAATTGGGCTAATGTATCAGCATATCGCTGACCCAGTGCGTCAACCTCTTTCGGAGCAGGTGCTGAGCCAGTCTCCAGAGCTGAAGGAGCTGGCAGAGGTGAAAGACAACCTAAAAATTATAAAGGGGTTGTTGGTTTGTGTACCAGTTGCACAAGGTGTCCCAAAGTGGGTAGTTCCCCGCTGCCATCGGGGGGTCATGATCCAACACGCTCATGACGAGCCCTGTGGGGGTCACCGGGGAATCAAGGCCACGTACGACACTATCCAGCAGGTGGCATTCTGGCCTCACATGGGCCAAGACATCGCCGCGTATGTAAAGGGGTGTCTGACGTGTAGCCAGTTCCAACCATCACGGCCCTTGCACCGTGCACCACTCCAGAAAAAGGGCATGACATTCCCCTGGTCCAATCTACAAATGGATTGGGTGGGGCCGCTGGTGAGGTCATCCAGAGGGAACAAATATTTCCTCACGGTTACGTGTGCATTCACAAAATGGATTGAGTGCCTCCCAGCACCCAACGACACGGCAGAGACAACTGCAGTGCTGTTGGTGAACCATGTGTTCAGTCGATGGGGACTCCCCCTGACCGTGGACTCGGATCGGGGAACCCATTTCACAGCTACAGTAATGGCAACCCTGTGGAATATGCTTGGGGTCAAGGCCCAGTTGCATATCTCCTACCACCCTCAATCCTCGGGCCAGGCAGAAAGGGCAAACCGAACGGTGGTTAGTATGCTCAAAAAGTTTGTCTCCACCAGCAGTAGGGACTGGGACATTAAGCTGCCCCTGGTTCTGATGGCCATCCGAGCCACGCCCCATTGCTCTACGGGGGTCCCACCTTTTGAGATGATGACAGGTCGGAAGATGACTCTTCCCCTACACTGTCTTTATGGGGTGGAGGACCTGAGCACGACGGGGGCTGCTATGGCCCATCAGTATGTGTCAGCAAGCACATCTGCAGGCAACCTTTGCTTTTGCCCAGAACAATCTGGGAAGGAGTGCAGAGGGTAGGAAAGCATACTATGACCGAAAGGCAGTTAACCAGGAACTCCAAGTAGGAGACAAGGTCCTGTACTTCCAATTTGCCAAACCCACAGGGGTGGCCCGGAAATTCTTACCCAGTTGGACAGGACCCCACGAGATTGTCGATAAGGTATCACCGGTAGCTTATCGAATTCGGATTGAAAAAGGAAGGCAATCTCTGGTCTATAAGTGGGTGCATCGCAACCACCTCCGGTTGTATCGCCCACCTCAAATGGCGCCGGAGGACACAGAATAGGGTTAAAAGTCTAAACCCGATCAAGAGGGGGGTGCCCCTTTGTAGCTGCAGGTAGTTAGGTACTGTAGTGTAGGTCCTCCTAGGAAAATATATTCAAAATTATAGTGGAACTGTACCATGTGCCTCATCTGTGTTCCAGAATGGGAATCCTAAAACTGCCACGGCTGGTCCTGACAGTGCTGTGGATCGCTTCGACACAGCCCCTTGAAGTTGTGGAACCCGGTCCTCCTACCGGCATAGTCCTGCAGGACGCTCCCGGATTGTTGTTAACAAATTGCAGAACATATACTCAGCGAGTGTATGTGCGGCTGGACCCAAGTGATGTGTTTCGGAAGCACATCAACATGAACAGTAGGGTGTCCCATCATGGCAGGCAGTGGGCTAAGGATGCTGTATGGCATGCCCAGCTAGACACTATACACATGCTCCGCCAGCTGAGGAAGGCAACAGTCAGCCAGGAGGAGATGACAGGCCTCAGCCGCCCCAAAAGGTTCTTGGGGGGTCTGATTGCTGCGGCCTCCACCGTGGGCTCGCTATTTTCAGCTGGTCTGTTTGCTGCTTACACTGTCACCCTGACCACCCTGAGAAGGCAGGTGTCTGGGTTACTTAAGGAAATGCCAGAAATTCAGGACAGGCTGTATCAACAGCAGCAGCGGCTGGAAAGCCTAGGGAAAACCTTACAGGGCACAATATTAGCAGTAAACCTTCATGCAGCAGTGTTAAATAACACCCTCCACACCGTGGGCAGGATTGTCGACGTGTTACAGTGGGATTATGCTTACGTGCAACAGGTCAGGATGCTGATGCAGGATTTGCTTAGGGAGCTTAGTGCCACGATAACTAGCTTAGCCATGGGACAGATTCCAACTTACTTGGTTCCACTGTCCTTAGTAGAAGAAGTACTTAGGACAACCACTTCTGAGATGGTGCAGCCATTACAGGTACATTTTGCATACAGTCTAGGCAGTGCCATTCCTATACATGTCAACCCTGAAGCCAAGGAAATAGGTTTCCTGTTGAACCTTCCCATCGTGAGTGGCAAGGATATCTATAGACTCAAGTCTATATCGAACGTTGGCTTCTGGAGGGGGGACATGCATGTGAAGTTGACCACCCCACCGCTCGTAGCTTACCAGGAGGATGATCCAAATTTGTATCTTGTTCCAAACCTGGAACTGTGTATATCAACCAAGGATATCCACTGGGTATGCCCAAGTAAGCCATTCCTTAGGGACACAACTCAGAGGTTGTGTGGTATCAGAAAGGGGGCTGCCACTGAAAAGTGTAAAGCCACAGTGACGAGCAAAAGTGAGGTTAACGAACCCCAGGTTGAGCAGGTGGGAAAGCAATGGCTGGTCAGCACACCACAGTTAACGGTTACAATAACATATGACAGGCATGATACAGCTACCGAAGTGCAGCTACCCAACCAAACAGTTTTTCTACAAGTTCCTGAAGGAGCGATAGTGCATCTCAACGATTTAGCACTGTATCACCTGGAGTCAGAAGTATACGAAACGGAACTCGAGATTGTGGACGCTTTCAGAGGACACGGCATTGACTTGGATGAGAGAATCCAAGAGACAGTAAGTCTTGAGGGTGTACAGGTAGTCGAATTTGTTCTTAACGACACAAACTTAAAAACTACACTGGTAGGTCCCAAGCACAGTCGTTGTGGATCCTCTGGGGCGCTAGGAACAATAAACGTGGTCATCTTGACACTGCTGCTGGGTAGCTGGATCATGGCTGGGGTAATGTGTTGGATGCTGTTCTCTTGTATCAAAGCCTTGCGGGGTAGTTTGAATGAGACAAAGGGAGCAATGGTTTATCACCGAAATCAGGTAACCACTCCCAAACGTCTGCCTGCTGCAGAGCTATCCGATACTGATAGTGAACTGCCGGAAGTTTAAGGTCTAGAGCTAATGATGATGCCCAATGCCTCATTCCTAGGTACCTTATAACTGAGAGCAGGTATACGCAACGTTCTTTCCAACACTATTTCCTGTACAAATTCTCGAGAGGTAATGTGAATATTGGGTGGTAGAATCCACCGTGGTACAACAAACATCACTTAACTCTGTTTTTGTTTTGAAGGCAACAACGCCTCAGGACCTCGTGACCTTCAAAAAGGGGGGATATGTAGCGGCAATGCTTGTTAATAAGACAGAATTAAGCGTTGGTATGCTCCTAAAGGAGGCCCCATCTCACCCTCCATCTCTGTGGTGCAGCCACAGAGAAAGAATTCATGCAAGCTGATTTAAGATGTTTTTCTTTTGATAACAAGCAAGCTCCCAGACGGGGATGCAATTAGCTAAGCCTGGCTATCATGATCAATGGTCATCCACTGGCGCCTATCTGTCTAGGGAGTGCCGAATGGACATCTGGACTGCATTTCTAAGTGTCAAGAGTAAGTGACTTATATCTCACCTTGACCAACCAATCAGGGACTGGCAGGGCGTGGTAATACCACGTGGGTCTCCAATGCCCGCCAAACTCTCAACCAATCAGCACACATCTGGGTCTTGATCAAAAAGGGAGCGCAAGCTCAGTTCTGGGCTCTCCTTGGCCATTTTCACGCATCCTCAGAGACAATCACGTGACAACTGCTGTTGTCTGCAAAAGGACTTGGACTTTGTTCTAAGCGCGAGGCCGAGGATCCCGTACGTATTCAGAATTCTACCAACGTGAATGCTCCGCTTGATCAACGGCAGCCTACAGTTGGACCCTCGTCGACAACCTGAATAGCTTATTCAGAAGCAGCGCTGGACCGGGAACGAACCAGCTTCTTCCCAGGCAAAAGAGTGACTTGTGAGGACTCGCGGTCACACTCTGTGCATAGAGACTTTCTACTAGCCAGCCGGACTGCTGGTAGATCCCTTCGGAGCAACGACTGCCCTGCGCGCCGCAGTCAGATTCCTCCGCCCGTCCTACTCCGAGCTGCACCTCGACTGGTTGGCCGGTAGCCAGAGGACGCCGACACAACGCCCATTGGACAACCGCTGCAACAGAGCCTGTCAGCTGGTTTGGTGTTCGTGCCGGGAAATTCCAAATCCAAACACAGTGGATAAGTAAACCCCATGTTCTACATTGCGTCTCGAGAATTTAATTGTACCTCAACACAAGTTGTTATCAATTTAATTCATGAGTAATGTATTTACTTCCGAGTTTAGAGTAACAGTGGGTAATAACACTGATTAGCGATTTGGTAACCGAACGATATATATTGACATATATTCTCTGTTGTGTATCTCTTTGTGTTTGCATCTCTTCGAGATTATATACCTTGTATATTGATAACCCTCACAGTAAGGTCTGCCGCTCGTATCCAGGCAGACTAGTATATGTTTGGTGCACAGTTTATATTAATAAATGTATCTCGTGTATTGAACCCGTGTGTGTGCGTTGTTAGTTGTTCTGACGATTGATTTTCTAAAAGCCCCAACGAACAACCTCGTGATTACTGCTACAATTGATAATTGTCTCAGTAAACCCATCAAACCACTACACTATCAAGACCAGCCATACACAGTACAGTTTATGTACATACAGTAATGTTTATGTTCCTAAATTAATATCGTTTATGACCTTCAGATGCGTTATGCTCCTCTTCTTTTTATGCTCAGCTACTAAAATTTCCCTTTAGTGGTAAAATTCCATATAAATATTCAAAACTAAGCGGATTGAAATGTGCACAGTAAAGACATTAGATGATTAAATCTTTTCACTACCAACCAATGCACCACGAGTGCCCCTGTCGGTCATTTTGGCCAGCCAATCACTTACCGCGGTGCCCTACGGTGCCCTGCGGGTTGGTTACTGTACCACGGGTTTTTACCGCTCATTTTGAATGGCTGCATCTGTAGGTTGTCTCTCGCAGTGTTCAGGAATTGCATTCCGAAACTGAGTCAGATCAAAAGTTGTAAGAAAAGCACCTATGGTGTCGGTTCTAACAGCTTTATTGATTCGATGTTAAAGGCCGGAAATGGGGCACAAGACACGCGACCGCAAAAAGCGTCGCCATCTGCTTCCAGCTGCAAAATGCCGTTTGCGGACGCTGAAGCATTTGAACTTGAACTTTATTGCCATATGTAACCGGTACTGGTACAATGGAATTCTTACTTACAGAAGGTCTCTCGATTGTAAAACAAGTGTAAAAAACAAGACAAAGTGCAAACAGTGCATCAAGACAATGTACAAACAAACAATAGACAATGTGCAAGTAAACATGTAGACATTTCTTTCCAAGGCAGCGGGTACAAGCGATCTCGCGTTTTAAAACCACCAGGAAAAGCAAAAAGGCACTTTTCCTTGCTTGCGCCGGCACACAACGACGTGAGGAGGACACCGTAGTCGGCAGGATTCGAACTTGCGCAGGGAGACCCCAATGGATTTCTAGTCCATTGCCTTAACCACTCGGACACGACTACAGCGAGCGCCGTCATTGCTGCGTTCTTGCTACAATCTCACATGGATCGCGAGGCGCCGGCGGAAACCTTTTTCAAAGTCGTTCTCCATTAAAAAAAAAACCTTTCCAAAATACAAGCCTTGCAGACAGACACACCTCAGAGGACTTAAGGGTTGCTTCATGTGGGAATGATAAAGTCTCCCCGTCCGGACAGGAAAATGGCACTTTGTTAGACACAAAAAAACAATCAACAACAGACAAATGTCTACAAGCATTTTAGAAGCCGCTCTTGAAATAGCTCTTACATTCGTGTTAGACGCAGAAATCGCCTTTTTATTGACGCTCTTACAAACGCCATGGCAAGCAAAACAAAGCAAAGCAGAGCAGAACAAAACGAACAAAATAAAACCCTCATGTCCTGCACTTGAATATAATGCCGTTACGTGCCGAAGCGGTATTGGACGTCATCCTAGCACTGCAACCCGGGGCGTACGGTATATGGGAACGAGCACACGTCACGAATCGTCTCTAATCACTCCCTGCACTGTAAGGCGCCTTGAAGCGTGCACCCTCAACATTCATCTTTGCGCATCTGTGAAAGGTAAACTCTTGAGCAAACTCTGAACCAGACGCTCAAACTCCAGCTAGCATTAGGGGTAGCATTCCCACGCTACTTGAACACTTTGTTTCCGCTCAGTGCTGGATTTTGGGAACTTTAGGACGAGTGGGACTTTTCTCCTATCTGTCAATTCGTTTTGTTTTGGAGACTCTTGGCTGTCTGTGTTGTATAGTGCAGCGTGAAGAAAACGTTTTCGAAAACTGTGCCGGCTCAAAAGTTGTAAGAAATCCTCTCCAGCTCTTTTAAGTCTCTTCAGTTTTGTCATTTAAAGTGAAACTAGATGTATAACTGGAGCCTCACTTATGCAAATGGTGAGGCTCCAGTTCGACATCTAGTTTTACTTTATATGACAGAAGTACGTCAGACTGCGCCGGACTGGGGGATCACTTCCGGTTATTTTTACCATCTTAAACATTTGAAATCCTCCCCTAGGCAATTGTGACACTTCATCTTGGCTCCACCTAGGACACTCTTCAATCTTCCATCACTTCTCTCTTCTCCCGCAACACTCTCGTCTGTCGGTAGTATGTGGCGTCTTTGCATTACCACCAATCTCACCACAGCAAGAAAGCAACAGGTTTTGGCAAGAGAGGAGGAGACTGCCTGGCCCGAACAGGGATCAAACCAGCGACTTTGGCGTTACTAGCACCACGCTCAAACCAACTGAGCTAACAGGCCTTGTTCCCACTGTCCTCTCTGTGCTGCAAAAAATGGAATTCAGGGAAGTTTCTTTTGTCCTTCTTTGAATAGAAAGCCCTGCAATTCAGTGTACGGGCTTTCTCGTGCTGTTTAATGGTTCTTCAAAAATTCAAATTCAAATCCTACACTGGCCTGAAGTGCCCCCCCCATTTCACAGCATTTTTCAGCTGATTTCAAATGTACCTAAAGGAGAAGCATTATTGAAGACCATCAATTACCAAGAGCTTTTGTCAAAGGTTTTGGTGGTCACTTTTAATGACCACAGAGAGCTATGACCTCGGTTTTACATCTCATCCAAAAGACAGCGCCTTTTTACCACACAGCGTCTCCGTCACTATACTGGGGCATTGGGACCCGCACAGACCTCAGGGTGAGCGTCCCACCGCTGGCTCCATTAACACCGCTTCCAGCTGTAAGCTTTGCTTTTCCCTGTAGGTCACCCTCATCCGGGTACTGACCTGGCTCACAGCTTCTAAGCTTCAGTGGGTTTTCAGTTGCGAGTTGAAAGGGGATGCAAGTGATGGAGCCGCTCGCTGCAAAAGCCACTGCATTGGCCAGGAATCGAACCCGGGCCTCCCGCGTGGCAGGCGAGAATTCTACCACTGAACCACCAATGCACGCTGCAAGGGTCTACAAAAAAGACGTTTTTTACCACTCTGTGCTGGATGTTGGGTCCCAAGGGAACTTCTGGACGAGTGAGAATTTTCTGCTATCAAAATTTGGTTTCGGAGACTTTTGGCAGCCTACAGATGCAGCCATTCAAAATGCGCGGGCGATACCGCATTATTTTGCGGTACGCTGTACGCAGTCTACCTCAAGCTACCGGTAAATACCGCGAGTTACCGTAAATTCTCCTATAATACGACAAGCAAAATAATAGTATCCGGAATTTCCGCAAGGTGGAGCTAATAAAGCTCAACCTCTCATGTTTGAGCTGTGGCCATCAAAGTCTTTAACGAAGATATTACTAATAGTATTAATAATGAATGACCTTGGACAAGCTGTAAGTGTAAACTCAAAGTATTGCCCTGGTCAACATTCTTTTTTTCATTGACCGTCTTTGTAAAAGTAACACCACAGCATTTCGCAATCACGCATTTGTGTCCAATCATGCAAAGTACAGTAATTTTTGAGAATCGATTCACCATGCCTTTCACATGCTCATAAAAGAGATTGATTTAGGAACATAAACATATTACCGTATGAAAACTGTACTGTATACAGTATGTATATGTATATTTAATGTCTTAACTGTGCCCGTTTAAGTATTGAATATTCATATCTGATTTTACCACTGAAGGGAAATCTTAGTAGCTGAGCATAAAAAGAATAGGAGCATACTGCAACGCGTGTGAAGCCATAAACGATATTAATTTTGGAACATAAACATAGAGTATATGGCTGGTCTCGGTACTTTAAAGAAAACATACACGAAACATGGTTTCATTATGACCAGAATCGGTCTTGAGATATTTTTAACTTGATTTACAGTATTTGAGAGGTATGTCTTAACACCGATACTACAGTGCTTAAGTACTGCTCACGTATATGTTTCTAGGTTTATATTATGCATTTCATACGGTCAAATTACTTTTGAGCAACTAATAAGAAGCGCGAAACGGTATGCGTTTTAGTTTCGTTTTGTGCTGGGACCCGTGGATTGATTAGAGATATCAAGTACATACAAGTCATTTTTTAAATGTTGTAGTTCGTCTTGAAAAAATGTTACGAGTACATCATCTATCAACAATTACACAGGTTCTGTTTCCATATTGCGGATTTTGGTTACGTAATATTATTTTCTAGATTTCACGTTGTGAATATATGATTTGGGCAAACAGAGCCGCAAAGAAGTACATTATGGGTTGTTGTTGTTTTTTTTGCAGTTTTATCTAGAACAAGCGATGCTTAAACCTTTGTCTGATTCTTGTGAAACTATCCACACGACAGTTACAGTACCTAGGAGTTGACTTCAGTGATGTCACTGATGGGATGTTTCTAAAAATCCATCCTCTGTAAAACGTCTTCTCTAGTTGTCCTGCATATGTATTCGCTAATGAAGCTGTGTGTTCTGAGCCTGGATCTCTACATTTCTGTATGAACCAGCTTAGAGGGCTAAAGACAGCTTGTGTTTAAATTGAGTATAAGGCAATTTATGCTTCTAAAGTCATGGTCAGCATTTATTATTGTACTGTGCTGTAAACTTGTTCTGTGCCTAGTCACATTATTTTATAGCGTTTTTATAGTGTTATCAAATCCGGTGGCGCTGTGTGTTAGTTTCCTGACTCCCATGTCACATGGTCTGTGATTGAAACCTGTGAAACCGGTTTAATTCGTCACAGCCAGCACTCCGGCAGAGAGGGGGTTGTGCTCGTAAAGTAGAAGCAGGCGAGATTTCCAGCGAAAGACACCTCCCCCCCACCCTCATACGATTCGCATTGTAATTACACATTCTAATTGTATTACACATTGTACACATGCTTAAAAGAGAAGAGAGAAAACGCAAGCCTTCTTCAGGTGTGAGGGTCTTCTGCTCAGAATGAAACGCTAAAATGTAATGTAGGCTCTGAATGGGTTCAATTATGATTTGGGCTTGATTAAGGTCGCTGCCTTTCATCTAAAACCCTACTTGAATCCTTCTAAACTAAAAATCAGTGTTAGTGAGTTCTAAATAAAGAGGTATCCAGGTAACAGTGAAACGGGCGGACAGTCTGGGGAGATCGCCCGTTTTCCATGTAAATAGTTCCCTGGTTCCGCACCCCTTGGTGTTTCTCTCGCTCTCTCTCGGGTCACCTGATCATTAGCTCGAAAGATTTCAGTGCTTTGTGTATATTCTAATGGTAGTGGGGGCAGGGTGTGTGGGAACAGGTTTGGTTGAAATTGCATTGGAGATCTATGTTCTTCACACCTGAAACATTTTCTCTGAAAGCATTTTCTTCGCAGTTTAACCGATCTTGTTACAGCATGTTACAGTTTACTATTATTAACCATATTAATTTTAAGTGCTTAATGCCATTTTTTGACCAGGCACGAATATTCTTAAGTCCATATCTTCGCAAGTGAATCAGTGCGAATTGCAATACTAATTAAATTAAAACTACTAACTACTAACTAATACTAATTAAAACAAACCAGAAACGTGTTGTTCTGTCTAATGACATTACAAGTGGAAAGATTACAGATTTTAATCGTCTTTAATTTTGTTACGTTATACATTTTAGAAACGTTTCATCCATACAAACACCACAAAACTATTTTCGATTGTATTTCTGAATAGTATGTTACACTTAGTTCACTGTTTTAAATACATCTAATTAAGAAAGTTAGGTGTTAGCATAAACTATTAGCAATCAATAATATTAAATTTAGCACTGTAATAAGATGTTGCACTTTCCCCCGCATCTTGTAAAAATATATTTTCATTGTTCAAATATACATTAAGTCTGACTATCATATAATAAGTTAAATACAAAACTAAAGAAAAAATAGGGTTAAATATAATTCAAAATATTTTGCTAACAATGTTAACTGTTTATGAATAATAAAATGTATTAACTAAGGAGTAGGATGGCACAGTTGTTAGTATGTTTTTTGTTTTGTTTCTTTTTCATAAATACAACAGTAGTACCTGATGTCTCAGTGGCTTTCAAAATTAAATCATGCATGCAAACCTGTGAACTAGAAAGATAACTAAGATATTGTCATGGAAATATAACTATCAAGGAAGCCACAAAAGAGAGTTCTCACCTGAGTAAGGTCTTTATTTCAATATTGCAATATTGGGAGCCCTGCTGCCACTTCGCAAAGTGCAACCAGAGACTCAATTTGTTACAAGCAGTACAGGGTTTTTATAAGACGTTGCACTGTAAAAAAGTTCAGCACTTGGTCCCTTCTAAAACTTCCACTTTCTCTAAGAGAAAACAGATTACATCATAGAGCGAGAGAAGAAAAACTAGATTTGTTATTCAAAGCTTATCGGTTACTTTCAGCTAATTCTAATGACCCAGACAGCATATATTGTTTTGGTACATTGTCTTCTAAACTAACCTAAACAGTGTACTTTGTTGACGAACTGTTTTCTAAAATTCTGCACGCACTGTAGCACAGCAGTTACATCCTTGAAATATATTATCTAAAAGCACCAATATATTTTTTTCAAAGCTCTCTACATTTTTAAGAATCAATTTACTTATTAGATTTCCACTTCAATATCCATCCATTTATAATGGTGGCGAAGTGGTTAGCATTGCTATCTTGCAGCTGAAGAAAGATGTGAAGACGGGGTTTTGAATTTAATCCTTTCTGTAGGGGGTTTAGACTTCTAAGTCACAAGCTGGGGTTTATGGCAGGAAAGGGGGTTAACTGATAAGGATTGCAGATGCAAGCTAGGAACCCCCCTGGGTGTAATGTTAAACTGACCATTTGCCCAGAACATCGTAAACTGGCCAAATACCATGAACCCCCCTCTTTACCATCAGACCGAGTGACGTCAGAAACGGAGAAGAAAACACTATATAACCCAAAAGTTTGTAACAGTACGTTGAACAATGCTTCGGTTTTGTTGTTTCTTGCGGGAAACAAGACTTCGGCTTTATTGTTCCTTGCATGCAATAAACTCATCTGTTTTACTTCATCTCAGGATCAAGAACCTTATTTCTTCTGTTACAACAAATTTGGCGTAGTCGGCGGATGCTCCAGAAGGCGCAGAACTTCCCATCGGCAGGAGAGACGGTCAGCGCGCACATACAGATGCAGCCATTCAAAATGCGTGCGTTATTTTGCGGCATACCCCGGTGGGCGTGTCGCGGCATCACGCAGTGTCACGCAGTGTGACGTGGTTAATCGCGCGTCATTTGACGCTCTGCCGGAAACTATCCGGCGTCACCTTGTAAAACCGCCAGGGGGAGCTTAACCTCTCATGTACAGCATTTGAGCCTTTAATTTTGAACAGTGTATTACAGCATGTTAATCTTCAGTCATTAAAATGTTGGTATATTTTATGAAAGCAAGATTGCTCAGTTGGACAAAAGTACACAACCTACCTTTATCAGAAATATTTATGCATCAAAGCCTTTACCGAAGATATTACTAATAGTATTAATAATGGATGACTTTGGACAAGCTGTATACTCAAAGTATAATTTCTTTAGCACATTTGTACAAGCACTTGGAATCTGTCCAAGCCATACTTTGTCAGGCATTTTGTTTTACTTCAACGGGCATAAAAACTTCCTTGCTTTTAACAGGGCGTTTCATAATTTCTAACTACGAAAATGATTTAAAATGCGACACCTATCATTCAACTAGAGCTTAAAATATCACAAGGAAAAATACACACCGGTATTCCATTTCTCCCTAAACATTGTAAGCTTCGAAGTCTTTAACTAACGTGATACCGGAGTCAACAAGCATACTTTTAGAATTTGATTAAAAGGGAATATAATATGGAATCGCGTATCTCAAGAATTTAATAACGGTATGATTATATCCGTGTACTGCGGCAGGGCTGTGTAGGGCTGTTTCGCCTGCCTGCTCATGCGAGCTGACTGTAGCCGACTGGTCTAGGTGCGTGCCTACCAACGGGCAGGTTGTGTGCTCGAATCCAGCTGGTGCTGAACCTTCCAGTTTTATTTATTTATTTTTTAATCGCGTAACATATTACCGTATGCAAACTGTACTGTATACAGTATGTATATGTATATTTAATGTCTTAACTGTGCCCGTTTAATTGAATTTTAAAAAATTATTTAACACGAACATTAAGCTGTTTACATCTTCCGCCTGAGAACAGTCACCCGTTGCTACCCAACGCAGAATGGTGATTGGCTGACACCATCTGACACCCCTCTGATTGGAGAAAAAAGACGTGCTAGTTTGCTATACATACTGTAACAGGAAGAGGATTTCTTTCTATTCAAAACGTGTATTTTAAAAGTTTAAGAAGTAAAAACCTTACAGCGTACACAGATTTCTAAACTGATCAGGATCGTTATCTTTGTCTTATGCATAATAATATTCACCGCTCTGTGCAGCAAATTAATAATAAACTTTATTTTATATAGCGTTTTAAACGAATAAGTAATTAGATTGCTCATAAACCTAATCACTTGCTTTTTCTTTTTATTTAGGCTCAGATTTCAACTATAGATCGTATTATTAATAACCATAATAACAACCAACCAACAAAAACAACCATATAAACATAATACCAACCAAAAACATAGATAACAACCACAATACAAAATCAAATATATCAAACCATTTTACTCTCGCAAAGTCCTCCAATTATCATAATCCCGCCCCTTATGCAAAACCAAACCTTCCTCCCATCCCAGTTTATCCTGTTTATCATAAACAAAATCCACCTCAATTTTCAACATAAAGCATTACACAAAATCAATACCTCAACACTCCATACTCAACAATGATAATTCACAAACAGCCAGAACATGTAACTACACATTCCCAAACAGACCTAATTTCCATAGCCCCGCCCCTTATGCAAAACCAACATCCCTCCCCTGTTCTCTCTCTCCCCTGGCGGTTGTAATTGTTTTTATTTTCAAATAAATTTTAGCAAAGTCATGCATTTTAAAAATCTTAAGATTTTTATATTTATGTCTTTATTTAGTGGTTTCATTAGTGACAAAGGCTAAACTTTCTTGGAAAAATGTCTTTTATGTAAACCATGTTTGCTATTTATTCATTCAGGGCTAAAATATGTTCATTGTATTCTAATGAAAGAAGGGTTCCTTTCGCCGTAGTCGGGAGCCTAGCCTTTAACTAGTAAGTACTGTACTTACTGGGTTTTTGAGGGGGGGGGGGGAGAAAAATCGTTTTCCCAGCCTAACAGTATTATTTTTAACCTGTAAATTTGCTGGACAGAGAGGTGAACATTATTACACAGAAGACAAAGATAGCGATTTACGTTGCATTGTGTATCGTGCTGCTTTAATACAGTTTTAAATAATTGGAAGTCTAAACAGTATCAGCTTTATTTATGGGTTTTAAATAAAGGTGATTTAAACGCGATTTAAATCAATATAAATGTTTATATTGTAACGCATAGGTGACTATTCATTGTTATTAAAATGACTTAAATTCGATCATGTTGTGATATTTAGAAATATACATTTGTTTGGTGCGAGTGAAGTTTTATTTAATCTCTGAGCCATACTGATTCTTCTGGAAGCCAGTTTCCGCCAGGGAGTAAAAAAAAACACACTATGGTATTCTCTCCAATGCAGTGCAGTTAAAAACATACCTCTGATGCTGCTCCTAAATGAATATCGTTTATGACCATCAGAAGCTTTATGCTCCTTTTCTTTTTTCCAGTGGATTGAACAGGGAGAGGCATTTCATGATGTACTTTTCACTGATGAAACAACAGTGGCTCTGGAACAGTTTTCAACCATGTCGTTTTATAAAAAGGGGAGATATGTACACGTTACTGAAGCTAAACGTTTAGCCTTTGTCACTAATGTAAACACTAAATAAAGACGTATAGAAATCCCTACGTTACAGACTGTATATGGCTGGTATTGGTAGTTTAAAGAAAAAATACACACCAGTATTCCACTTTCTCCCTAAACATTTTAAGCATCAGAGTCTTACATGTGGTTATTTATTGCATAATTTAATTTTGAAAGCCACTGAGACATCAGGTACTACTGTTGTATGGTACAAGTGTGGTACTTTTAGGGGTTCCACGGTACAGAACACTAGTTATTTAAATATGATTGATAGATAAATAGGCCCACTTTATTCATCCTGAAGAAGATAGAAGACATCCTGATGTCTTAACACAGATACTACAGTGCTTAAGTACTACTCACGTATATGTTTCTAGGTTTATATTATGCATTTCATACGGTCAAATTACTTTTGAGCAACTAATAAGAAGCGCGAAACGGTATGCGTTTTAGTTTCGTTTCGTGCTGGGACCCGTGGATTGATTAGAGATATCAAGTACATACAAGTCATTTTTTAAATGTTGTAGTTCGTCTTGAAAAAATGTTACGAGTACATCATCTATCAACAATTACACAGGTTCTGTTTCCATATTGCGGATTTTGGTTACGTAATATTATGTTCTAGATTTCACGTTGTGAATATATGATTTGGGCAAACAGAGCCGCAAAGAAGTACATTATGGGTGGTTGTTTTTTTTTTGCAGTTTTATCTAGAACAAGCGATGCTTAAACCTTTGTCTGATTCTTGTGAAACTATCCACACGACAGTTACAGTACCTAGGAGTTGACTTCAGTGATGTCACTGATGGGATGTTTCTAAAAATCCATCCTCTGTAAAACGTCTTCTCTAGTTGTCCTGCATATGTATTCGCTAATGAAGCTGTGTGTTCTGAGCCTGGATCTCTACATTTGTGTATGAACCAGCTTAGAGGGCTAAAGACAGCTTGTGTTTAAATTGAGTGTAAGGCAATTTATGCTTCTAAAGTCATGGTCAGCATTTTTGTACTGTGCCGTAAACTTGTTCTGTGCCAAGTCACATTATTTTATAGCGTTTTTATAGCGTTATCAAATCCGGTGGCGCGGTGTTAGTTTCCTGACTCCCATGTCACATGGTCTGTGATTGAAACCTGTAATACCGGTTTAATTCGTCACAGCCAGCACTCCGGTTGTAAAGTAGAAGCAGGCGAGATTTCCAGCGAAAAACACCTCCCCCTTCTTCAGGTGTGAGGGTCTTCTGCTCAGAATGAAACGCTAAAATGTAATGTAGGCTCTGAATGGGTTCAATTGTGATTTGGGCTTGATTAAGGTCGCTGCCTTTCATCTAAAACCCTACTTGAATCCTTCTAAACTAAAAATCAGTGTTAGTGAGTTCTAAATAAAGAGGTATCCAGGTAACAGTGAAACGGGCGGACAGTCTGGGGAGATCGCCCGTTTTCCATGTAAATAGTTCCCTGGTTCCGCACCCCTTGGTGTTTCTCTCGCTCTCTCTCGGGTCACCTGATCATTAGCTCGAAAGATTTGAGTGCTTTGTGTATATTCTAATGGTAGTGGGGGCAGGGTGTGTGGGAACAGGTTTGGTTGAAATTGCATTGGAGATCTATGTTCTTCACACCTGAAACATTTTCTCTGAAAGCATTTTCTTCGCTGTTTAACCGATCTTGTTACAGCATGTTACAGTTTACTATTATTAACCATATTAATTTTAAGTGCTTAATGTAAAATCTTGTAAAAATATATTTTCATTGTTCAAATATACATTAAGTCTGACTATCATATAATAAGTTAAATACAAAACTAAAGAAAAAATAGGGTTAAATATAATTCAAAATATTTTGCTAACAATGTTAACTGTTTATGAATAATAAAATGTATTAGCTAAGGAGTAGGATGGCACAGTTGTTAGTATGTTTTTTGTTTTGTTTCTTTTTCATAAATACAACAGTAGTACCTGATGTCTCAGTGGCTTTCAAAATTAAATTATGCATGCAAACCTGTGAACTAGAAAGATAACTAAGATATCCATCCATTTATAATGGTGGCAAAGTGGTTAGCATTGCTATCTTGCAGCACTGGGGTCCTAGGTTCAATTCCTGCCATCCTGTGTGTGTGGGGTTTACATGTTCTCTCTGGGTTACATGGTTTTTCTCCATATGTGTGATATGACTCCCTCTCGCACTCCAAAACATACTGGTAAGTTAATTAGTTTATGGGAAACCTGGCCCTGGTCTGTGTGTGTTTGTGTCTGTCTGTCCTGTGATGGACTGGCGCTATGTCCAGGGTGTATTCTGCCTTGTGTCCGTTGCTTACTGGGATAGGCTCCAAATCCTCTGTACTGGATAAAGAGATTAGAAATGGAAGTAAAGGCACTGTGTGGATGGAACTATACACAGTGTTAGAAACCCACTATGAAATGGCAGCATCTCACTGAGAATAAAATATTTTATACTGCTGGCTTAAGGAAACAGCCTTTCCACCTCTCTTGCACATCAGTATCCATACCTAGTTATTTAAACAAATTGCCTCTAATTATAAACATCTTAATATGCTGGCTCTGTGGATCCGCATCAGCTATGTTTGCCCATTCCTTCAATTCATGTGCATCCAACACACAGTTCAATGCCAGCAACTACACATAATCTAAAATACAATCCTTATTTCAGTATCTATGTAAACATATAGTCTGTTAACTTCATCATCTTCATCAAAAGTATGCCTAACCCCATTAGGAAGTGTTCTTGTTATAAGTGTATTCCTCAGCTTTCCCCAAACTATCTTCTTCTTGCCAACATCTCTAGTCTTTTATCTTGCAATAACTCAGCCAACACTTAAATCTCCAAAAGCTGCTTGTGTTAATTTCTTTAAATCACAAATATCATGTGTAAATACTGGCCATGTAATACTCTGCATTGTGGAATAATAGTTTATTTTAAAGGGAACTAGAGAAACTAAGAACTAGAGAAATCAAGAAAGGCTTTTTTTCTAGAATTAATAAATGCACATCCTGTTCACTGGGGAAATTAAATCCACACTGAGCAATCTTCAATATGTTCACAATATGACAGCAAGAATCCTATCAGGGATGCATTACACCTGTTTTCAAGTCCTTGCACTGGTTACCTATCAGATTTCGAGTCAACTTCAAAATCCTTATCCTCCTTATGTACTGTCCTACAACTGGTATTATTGATCTCCGAATTATTGTACTTGACATGACTTCATTCAGCCTTTCCTGAACGTCTATGACAGGCAGAGAGAGTGCTGTTTCTGGTGCGATCTTTTACAGCTGACATTTCACTGTTTTAAACGAACAAGAAATTAGATTGCTCATAAATCACTTATTCTATATAAACACAGCGTAATTGCCCTCCGAAAATCTTCTTTTTCTTGTTCGTTTTAGAGACCTTGATCGAAACTGATTTTAGATGTCAGAAAGGATTTATTTTCTCTGTATTTCCTACATTGCTTTGTCGAGATTTTAACTTTATATCTAGGCTCAGATTTCAACTATAAATCGTACAGTAATTAATAGCAGTAAATACTGATGTTTATACATAAAAAAGTCATGCCTTGGAGTATAGACCCCCAAAGGAATGCCATAGACTCAAACTGCAAAATAAACACATACAGAAAGAAAGTATTTGTATTGTAATTGCAAATCCTGGTACTGTATGAGTGATTGGTATGACTTTCCTCATTACAAATCTCTTATTAGAATTTAAATTTCTCTGTAACTCCAGGTCAGAACAGAGAAAATGTAACTGCCTTAAGGAGTTTACGATTATGAAAAATAGAAGGATAAGCATGATACGTATGTCTTCTGTCATTTTCTAAGTCATGTTACTGAGCACCAAATCTTATTGAGAATATGAATCCATTTAAGGTTTATACCATTAAAGTAATGGTTTATTCCATGCTGAAAATGTTTGTACCAGACTTTTTTGAGGCCTGTTTAATTGTGTCTGAAGTCTGATGTTGTAAATTTTATTGTTAAAAAGATCCATGAAAATGTCACTACTAAAGTTAGCTGGTACTGTTGGTACTGTAAGTGGCAAGTAGAGCTCATATTTTAGATTTTGTGTAGTTGCTAGCGTTGAACTGTGTGTTGGATGCACATGAATGAAGCGACGGACACAAGGCAGAATACACCCTGGACATAGCGCCAGTCCATCACAGGACAGACACAAACACACACACACCAGGGCCAGTTTAAATCTAACCTCAGAACCTTTCTTTTCAGAAGACTTAGTGTCTGTATCTGCTTCATTTTCTAATTTTGGTAGCACCTCTACCTGCTTGTCTTTCTTATATGCATTTACTTTGTAATCTGTGGTCCTTTTATCTGTTTTTACATCTACTGTATTGCTTTGAGATGCCACCTTTAATGGTGATATATCAAATAAAGTTTTTTATTATTGTTATAGGGAAACATGATCAGATTGTCCCTGGTTCAGAAAAAAAAGATCTAAAGTATACTAGTTTGTCACTCTTCTAATTCCCTTTGCTAAATGACTTTTCATACTAATCTGATCAATCTAACTGCCAGTTTTCTGTGCTTTCTCTATCCTGCTAGATTTGCAATTATTCTGAAAATTTTCATCTTGAAATAACTCATTTCTAAATACCTTTTTCACTGTTAACATCTTGCAGCAACTCTGCGACAAAATATACACTCTGACAGTTCATCCTGCTACCAACATTAAATAAAACAAATCTTAAGATTTCTATATTTATGTCTTTATTTAGTGGTTTCATTAGTGACAAAGGCTAAACTTTCTTGGAAAAATGTCTTTTATGTGTTGCGGAAAAAACTGACTTGCTTTAACAAAATATGTTTACAAATCCTTTCACCTGGCATTTTCGTAGTTAGAAATTATGGAACGCTCTATTAAAAGCAAGGGAGTTTTTATGTCCGTTGCAGTTCTTTTGCAACATGAATATAATTATATCGTTATTAATTTCTTGAGATACGCGATTCCATATTATATTCCCTTTTAATCAAATTCTAAAAGTATGCTTGTTGACTCCGGTATCGCGGTAGTTAAAGACTTCGATGCTTAAAATGTTTAGGGAGAAATGGAATACTGGTGTGTATGTTTTCTTTAAAGTACCGATACCAGCCATATACTGTATGTTTAAGTTCCAAAATTAATATCGTTTATGGACTTCACACGCGTTGCAGTATGCTCCTATTCTTTTTATGCTCAGGCACAAAGTAAAAGGGGATGCTTCATATTGCTTGACTAATTTTAAAAACTAAGTTAGAAATGCAGACGCTCCCTCGGTGCGCTGCTCTGGTGCGCCGGCTCTTACACAGTGCCTGTCTGCCGTAAGCGTTACAATATACATACCCAACACTGCTTGTACCCATCTGTCATGCAAATAAAACACCTTGAATTGAATTGAATTGAGGGGAGAGGGGGGGAATACTAAAGCCAATACTGGCTCAATACCCTCGATGGGCTTTGACGTGCTAATGCGTTGGTTTAAGAGTCCGGGTGTGGCAGGCTTCCAATGTCAACTCGATTCGATTGGAAGACAATGAACGTATTTTGTGATATTTAGAAATATAAATTTGTTTGGTGCGAGTGAGGTTTTATTTAATCTCTGACCAAGGGAAATGTTTCATTTTTTTCAAAGAAATGTTTGTTAAAAAATAAAGTCATAGTTCTATGGGATTCAATCACAGACCATGTGACATGGGAGTCACGAAACTACTGTAACACACAGCGCCACCAGATTTAATAACGCAATAAAAACGCTATAAAATAATGTGACTAGGCACAGAAAAAGTTTACAGCACAGTACGATAATAAATGCTGACCATGACTTTAGAAGCATAAATTACCTTACACTCAATTTAAACACAAGCTGTCTTTCTGTATGAACCTCTAAGCTGGTTCATACAGAAAATGTAGAAATGCATTAGCCTGATTATGATTAAAAAACACATAATTAAACACGCGTTTGCGATTTAAATCAGAACACGATTTAAATCAATATAAATGTTTATATTGTAACGCATACTGTCCAGCCTCCATTTCTCTATAAAAATTTACTCTGTTGCACACACACACACAATAGAAGGAGGAACCGCTGTCAGAAGGGAAGATATGTTCAAAATATCGCAAATATCGATCATGTTGCGATATTTTGAAATATAAAAGTCAATTGATTGTCCATAATATCGCTATTCTATTTTTTCGAAGAAATGTTTGTTAAAAGAAAAGTCCGGTACCAGCTGGATTTGAACACACAACCTACCAGTTGCTAGGCACGCACCTAGACCAGTCGGCTACAACACAGCTCGCATGAACAGGCAAGCGAAACAGCCCTACACAGCCCTGTCGCAGCACACGAATACCATTATTAAATTCCTTAGATACGCGATTCCATATTATATTCCCTTTTAATCAAATTCTAAAAGTATGCTTGTTGACTCCGGTATCACGTTAGTTAAAGACTTCAAAGCTTAAAATGTTTAGGGAGAAATGGAATACTGGTGTGTATTTTTTTCTTTAAAGTACCAAGACCAGCTATATACTGTATGTTTATGTTCCAAAATTAATATCGTTTATGGCCTTCACACGCGTTACAGTATGCTCCTATTCTTTTTATGCTCAGCTACTAAGATTTCCCTTCATTGGTAAATTCAATATCTACAACGGGCACAGCAAAGACGTTTTTACTGTAAGTCTTTCTACGACAGACCAACGGACCACGAGTGCCCCTGTCGGTCAACCAATCGCTTACTGCGGTGCCACGCGTCATCTTGCGTCATACTGAGCGACGTCACCTGCGGTACGTGTCTGTGACGCACACTTTGAATGGCTGCATCTGTAACTAAGAGGTAAGGACTCCTCTTTTATTTAAAAGTCCCGACTCTCTCTGACCGATTGGGAAATCTCTGCTCCCTGCGAGAATCGCCCGAGATGACGGAGTAAACGTGAGTTTCTGAATTCCTCTGGCCCGGGGAAGGCACCGGTGTATGTAATGGGTTGGTTGCTGTAAGCCCAGAATTTGGTCTGGCAGGGGTTCCGCGGTATTGTGTACAGGCGTTCGAAGCTGGTGTATGCCTTAATTGCGCGTGGAGTTTTGAACGGGTTTTGGACCCTTACCGTGAAGTTCAGGACTGGTGTGGGTCTTAATTGCACCCGGAGTTCTGAAGGTCAGAACTGGTTTGGGTCTTAATTGCACCCGGAGTTCTGAGGCTCAGAATCGGCGTGGGCCTTAATTGCGCCCGGGGTTCTAGAGCAAGTGGTGCATTAAATGCACGTAGTTCAGGACTGGTGTGGGTCTTAATTGCACCCGGAGTTCTGTGGCTCGGGATCGGTGTGGGCCTTAATTGCGCCCGGGGTTCTGGAGCTGAGTGGTGCATTAAATGCACGTATAATCCAGGATTGGTGTGGGCTTTAATTACGCCCGGGGTCCTGAGATTAGCTACGCCTTGATCGTGCACAGATTGGAGTGGCGTGGTTTCTGGCGTGGCGTGGGTTTTTTTGTTTTAAAGGAAACAGGAGTAGAAGAGATATATGCATGTATGTTTTTGGTGTTTTCCTTGTTTGTGAAATACATATACACACGCACGACACTAACATAAACACACCTCATAATAAAAGAGCAAAGCATTAAGTAGCAGGATTTAAAGGACGTTGAGACCCGAGAATCGCCCTGATTGAGCTCAGTGCGTAAGTCCACCCCGGGGCAAAAGCAGCGATGCTGGCGTTCTGGGGATGGTGAATTACTGATCAAGAAAGGGGGTTTTCGAGGTCTCGTTTCTTACCTGTGAACAGTGCGGTGTAAATCCTCTCTAAAGTCTCTGAGAGGTATTTAGATCTGGAGGTAACAGACGCCTTTGGCTGAATGAGTGCAGGAATGCACAGGTTTTTCAAGTGAAAGCATCCCCCTACTGAATGAGCTGTTACCTCACACACGACAAAAGTAAATCTTAAAGAGACCGAACATGTGCGCTAACTGATGGTTTGAGAAAGTGGTGGAAGGGTCCGTTTAAATATCGGAAAAGTGTAAGTTGACGGAAAAGAAGGAGAAAAATATGGAAAAAGCTGAGTTTGTCAGAGGGAATTTGGGGCGAAGACGCCTGTAAAGAAAGCATATGAGTATTGATTGGCAAAAGCACAAGCATGTAGCTCCCACCCTGGTGCACGGCCGGCACCAGTAGTGGCAGATACATGACGAAAAAGAAAGAAATTGGGATGTGACTTAAAAGTGTGTTTACGGGGAAAATAAAAACCCGGAAGAAAATATACTTTACTCGCTACGAAAGAGTATAGAAAAAAAAAGCTAAAAGAGGCAGTACAGGAGAATGAGAAACTAAAGAAGGAATTAACTTCTGGTCACGCTGCACTGGTTAATGTGCTGCAGCCAGCGACTAAGTTATATCCTGCTCTCCCACAGGGGAACAAACAGGCAGGAAACGAAAATAATTGGGATCAATTCCCTCAGTGGCCATATGGAGAAGGGGGGTCTGATTGGGATAACACTTGGTATGAGTGTGATAAAGACGGATCAGGGTCTCCCCTGTTAGAGGGAGGGCGCCCGCAGATCTGTACTCTCACTCGAAGTGGGAAAGGACTTGATGTAGCAGGGGCTGGCGCCGTTGATGACAGCGCCACTCTAACACTGTCTCGCACCCCGTCGAGGGGGTCTGCAATCGCACCTACCTTCCCTGATTTCCCCCATACGATCAAATCCAAAACCGTAAGATATTGACCGGTGGGCTAAAGTACCGCACCCGAAATTAGAAATGCAGCGAACCTGGAGTGCGCTTCAGGAATTAAAAGGATTCATGTAGAAGTAAAACAAGAATACAGCACATTGTATTACGAAGAGAAAAATATATTCTCGATGTGTATGTGTGTTTTATGAATTTGTGTGCCGGCATGTATGTGTGTAACTGTGAGTTTTGGTATACTAAATGACGGTGTGAGTGTGTTTAGCCAGCGGGACTGGCTAGAGACGTAACTAAAGAGACTTGACGAAAATCAACTTAAGGAGATTGGAAAATATAAGAGCGTCTGAAACGTATAAGTACAGTACAGGTGGACGTAAAAGTAGTTAAACAGTTTTTGTATTATTATAAATTATTATAAATTGTAATTTATACAATTAGTTGCAATAGTGGAAACAATTTGGTTTTATTCGAATGTCTCGAAACCAGACATGCTGAAACGCTGTAGGTTTAGAATCGAGACTGGGGAGAATAACGTCTTGTGAGAAAATCTGTTTACCTAACGATTAGATCCTGTAAATCCCTTGTAGCCTCCCTAAGTCTGTCCCAGTCCAGTGGATAAAAATGTACTGTTAATGGAGTGTTGGTTTCTCTGTTAGGGGATACTGGAGCACTACTGTCCTGCTTGTTTCACTCCTCTGTTCAACAGTGTACTATAGAGCAATGTATAGGGGAAGATGGCAGGAGGCCACAGGAGTATTGGGACAGCAAGTTTTACTTGCCGAGTACCAGATTTTAATGGGTGGTTTTATACCAGATCTATTGGGTTGGAATATTATGCATTACAAAGAATGACTATGCAGAACAGGGTATCACGTAGCTTCAACTGGCTGTGATCACTCAGTATGTTGATGGTATTCTGAGTGCTTCCCCTGATGAGGAAACCCACAAGTCTGAGTTGCTTCAGCTTTAGAGTGTCTAATAGAAGCAGTTATGATAAGGCCCTTTTGTGTCTAGCATTGTGAAATTTTAACAGGGCCTGGGTGCAATGTTTTTTACAGGGTGAGCACAACTCTTAACAGATCTGCTTAAGGGGGGAGTGCAGTACAAGGACAAGATTGCCTTGGTTCCCGCAGCAAAAGCCGCCTTTAATAATTTGAAACAAGTTCTCTTACAGGTGCTGAGACTGGGGTTTCCTCAGATGGATCAACCATTCCTTTGTATTATTGCAAGTTGCTGACAGAGGCCACCCAAGGAGCCCGCGAGCAGGTCCTGGAGGCGTGGGGACCACCACCTGAAGGAGGGCACAACCTCATCCCAGGAGAGTGGGTGTGGATCAGGAAATTTCCTTCACAGGTTCTCCAGCCCAGGTGGGACGGACCCTACCAGATCCTGTTGACAACCGAGTCTGCGGTTCGAGTGGAAGGAAAAGATCGCTGGATCCACGCGCCACACTGCCGACGAGCCTCATCCCCATTTACAGACTCAGAAAGAAATCATTTCTGTTTATAAGAATAATTGTTGCTGTAGGACTATGTTCCGCAGGAATTAATGATCATCTCTCCCACAAAGGAGAACATGGAATTAATTCCTTTTTAGGCCTCTCCTATCTGACAGCTAAGAAAACCAACCAAAGTGCCTGCTGGGTGTGTGCCACATTACCCAAATATGTACAGGGAGGACTTCCTATGGGAGCCATTCCTTGGCGTCTCGAGGAAGTCATAGGCATGATCATTTGGAGGGATAATTTAGGAGATTTTAATATGACAAACTATGGGGGGTTGCCATAACACGACTTTAACCTGCACAACATTACAATATCTACAGGAGCGAGGCTTAGAGCCCACGAGTTTCACAGGCTCTTACGCTCCTAAATATAACAGAAGCCATACACCACCATACCTGACTCTCAATAAGGAACGTGAGGGAAACATATGTTTTCAGCACACTAATTGGTCTGCACTTGGTTGGATGGAGTCGTTGCAACCTTACCATCGCTGCAAATATATCCACCTCTACCTTCCAAATTCCAGGATGGGATCGGCACACCCCACAATTCAGTATAAGCTTCTTATTTTCAGAGGCATGGGGAGCGCCAAACGGAACATCTTTCATTTGTGGAAAACGAGCCTACCCATGGTTGCCAGCCCAGTGGTCTGGCTCGTGTTATTTAGGATATGTGGTTCCTCATATCCGTGTTCAAATCCACAGCCCCTTCGGACCTAACCACAGACCACAAAGAAAATTGGCTGATTGGGAATATTATTTAGGTATAATATTTCCACAAGCCGGCATGAACTTTCTGAGTCGAGAGTTAATTCAAATGGCCTCGACTTTAGAAGAATTAGCAAATTCTACCTCATCTAGTCTGAAGGCTGTTAATGATGAGATGGTAGCCCTCAGAACAGTGGCCATGCAGAACCGACTAGCTTTAGATTATGTACTGGCGGCCCAAGGAGGAACTTGTGCAGTAATTGACACTGAATGCTGCACATATATTCCTGATAATTCTGAGCACGTCTCAGATCTGGCCCAACACATTTACAATGAGGGACAGAAATATCAGGACTATTATACTGAAAATTGGGGAATTGGGTCTTGGGTAAAGTCTGTGTTTGGGGCCTGGGGTGGAACCTTTTTATAGTGTGTATCTGTAGGAGTAGTATTGTTTATATGTATAATTGTAATCATCACATTCACAAAAACATGTATCACATCTTGCTATAACCGTGGAACGTACAATGACATGGCAATACATACCTGTTCGCCAAGAAAGGAAAGATCTGCCCTGACATTGTATGTATAAAAATAGGCTACACTGACGTATGCCATATTTTATAAGGGGGGAATGAAGAAAGATGTGAAGACGGGGGTTTGAATTTAATCCTTTCTGTAGGGGGTTTAGACTTCTAAGTCACAAGCTGGGGTTTATGGCAGGAAAGGGGGTTAACTGATAAGGATTGCAGATGCAAGCTAGGAACCCCCCTGGGTGTAATGTTAAACTGACCATTTGCCCAGAACATCGTAAACTGGCCAAATACCATGAACCCCCCTCTTTACCATCAGACCGAGTGACGTCAGAAACGGAGAAGAAAACACTATATAACCCAAAAGTTTGTAACAGTACGTTGAACAATACTTCGGTTTTGTTGTTTCTTGCGGGAAACAAGACTTCGGCTTTATTGTTCCTTGCATGCAATAAACTCATCTGTTTTACTTCATCTCAGGATCAAGAACCTTATTTCTTCTGTTACAACACAGCACTGGGGTCCTAGGTTCAATTCCTGCCATCCTGTGTGTGAGGGGTTTACATGTTCTCTCTGGGTTAGATGGTTTTTCTCCATATGTGTGATATGACTCCCTCTCGCACTCCAAAACATACTGGTAAGTTAATTGGTTTATGGGAAAACTGGCCCTGGCGTGTGTGTGTTTGTGTCTGTCTGTCCTGTGATGGACTGGCGCTATGTCCAGGGTGTATTCTGCCTTGTGTCCTTTGCTTACTGGGATAGGCTCCAAATCCTCTGTACTTGATAAAGAGATTAGAAATGGATGGAAGTAAAGGCACTGTGTGGATGGAACTATACACAGTGTTAGAAACCCACGATGAAATGGCAGCATCTCACTGAGAATAAAATATTTTATAGTGCTGGCTTAAGGAAACCTTTCCACCTTTCCACCTCTCTTGCACATCAGTATCCATACCTAGTTATTTAAACAAATTGCCTCTAATTATAAACATCTTAATATGCTGGCTCTGTGGATCCGCATCAGCTATGTTTGCCCATTCCTTCAATTCATGTACATCCAACACACAGTTCAATGCCAGCAACTACACATAATCTAAAATACAATCCTTATTTCAGTATCTATGTAAACATATAGTCTGTTAACTTCATCATCTTCATCAAAAGTATGCCTAACCCCATTAGGAAGTGTTCTTGTTATAAGTGTATTCCTCAGCTTTCCCCAAATTATCTTCTTCTTGCCAACATCTCTAGTCTTTTATCCTGCAATAACTCAGCCAACACTTAAATCTCCAAAAGCTGCTTGTGTTAATTTCTTTAAATCACAAATATCATGTGTAAATACTGGCCATGTAATACTCTGCATTGTGGAATAATAGTTTATTTTAAAGGGAACTAGAGAAATCAAGAAAGGCTTTTTTTCTAGAATTAATAAATGCACATCCTGTTCACTGGGGAAATTAAATCCACACTGAGCAATCTTCAATATGTTCAGAATATGACGGCAAGAATCCTATCAGGGATGCATTACACCTGTTTTCAAGTCCTTGCACTGGTTACCTATCAGATTTCGAGTCAACTTCAAAATCCTTATCCTCCTTATATACTGTCCTACAACTGTTATTATTGATCACCGAATTATTGTACTTGACATGACTTCATTCAGCCTTTCCTGAACGTCTATGACAGGCAGAGAGAGTGCTGTTTCTGGTGCGATCTTTTGCAGCTGACATTTCACTGTTTTAAACGAACAAGAAATTAGATTGCTCATAAATCAGTTATTCTATATAAACACAGCGTAATTGCCCTCCGAAAATCCTCTTTTTCTTGTTCGTTTTAGAGACCTCGATCGAAACTGATTTTAGATGTCAGAAAGGATTTATTTTCTCTGTATTTCCTACATTGCTTTGTCGAGATTTTAACTTTATATCTAACTTTATATCTAGGCTCAGATTTCAACTATAAATCGTACAGTAATTAATAGCAGTAAATACTGATGTTTTGCGCCCTCTTACCACAAAAATATATGTTTTGTAGTTGGGATTAACTTTATTTCGTACGCGTAGCTACTCCGATTTAGACACCGAACAGTTAAAGATGGCGGCAAATCAGACACCCAGAGGGGGGAGGGGGGGGGCGTCTTCTCGCCTCCATAACTAAAATGCCAAATAGGAGTGGCTTAAGCGACATACACAGTCGTGTAACTGACAGTTTGAGGTAGCCTATCGTATAAATTTCGCTTTGTTGCTGATAGGTTAAGCTTTCGAAACTCTGCCCCAAAGTCATGTGACTGATTTTTCGCCCTGTTTCGTTGGTTAAACGCAATGATCACAAGCACCACCATGGTAACTGGGATGTGTAGTTTTTAATTCCGTTTGAATTATAACTGTACGTACTGTCTTCATATTTGGCCAGGGCTTTAAAGAGAAGGCGCGCCAAAAAATTTCGGTGCCGTCGTCTCCGCTTTAAAGGTACCCCCGTGCTGGAAGAATTTGACCTCGGAACGTTTGCCCAGCGTAGTTATAGTGGACATAAAAACAAGAGTTCGCTGGCATTATATCCTAGAAGACACAGACCGGCACCAGACCGGTAAATGCTTGATGAACTAGGGATTGGACAGTTTCCAAGTGCTTGTACAATCGATGGAAATGTTCAAATAAATGTGCAAAAGAAATAAAATAATCATTTATTTCTTTATCATATTGGCTAGCTAATGTCCTCTCTTTGCTAGTTAGTGGCTGTGTTTCTGCGTTGGGTAGCAACGGGTGACTGTTCTCAGGCGGAAGATGTAAACAGCTTAATTTTCATGTTAAATAATTTTTAAAAATTAAAATTCATTCTATACAGCAATCACATATTTGGGTACTGTTTCATAAAACTTTCATGCTTAAAATGTTTAGGGAGAAATGGAAGACTGGTGTGTATTTTTTCTTTAAACTATCAAGACCAGCCATACACAGTACAGTTTATGTACATACAGTAATGTTTATGTTCCTAAATTAATATCGTTTATGACCTTCAGATGCGTTATGCTCCTCTTCTTTTTATGCTCAGCTACTAAAATTTCCCTTTAGTGGTAAAATTCCATATAAATATTCAAAACTAAGCGGATTGAAATGTTCACAGTAAAGACATTAGTAAAGGTGCACAGTAAAGGCACCACGAGTGCCCCTGTCGGTCATTTTGACCAGCCAATCACTTACCGCGGTGCCCTACGGTGCCCTGCGGGTTGGTTACTGTACTACGGGTTTTTACCGCTCATTTTGAATGGCTGCATCTGTAGGTTGTCTCTCGCAGTGTTCAGGAATTGCATTCCGAAACTGAGTCAGATCAAAAGTTGTAAGAAAAGCACCTATGGTGTCGGTTCTAACAGCTTTATTGATTCGATGTTAAAGGCCGGAAATGGGGCACAAGACACGCGACCGCAAAAAGCGTCGCCATCTGCTTCCAGCTGCAAAATGCCGTTTGCGGACGCTGAAGCATTTGAACTTGAACTTTATTGCCATATGTAACCGGTACTGGTACAATGGAATTCTTACTTACAGAAGGTCTCTCGATTGTAAAACAAGTGTAAAAAACAAGACAAAGTGCAAACAGTGCATCAAGACAATGTACAAACAATAGACAATGTGCAAGTAAACATGTAGACATTTCTTTCCAAGGCAGCGGGTACAAGCGATCTCGCGTTTTAAAACCACCAGGAAAAGAAGAAAGGCACTTTTCCTTGCTTGCGCCAGCACACAACGATGTGAGGAGGACACCGTAGTCGGCAGAATTCGAACCTGCGCGGGGAGACCCCAATGGATTTCTAGTCCATCGCCTTAACCACTCGGCCACAACTACAGCGAGCACCGCCGTTGCTGCGTTCTTGCTACAATCTCACATGGATCGCGAGGCGCCGGCGGAAACATTTTTCAAAGTCAGTCTCCATTAAAAAAAAAACCTTTCCAAAATACAAGCCATGCAGACAGACACGCCTCAGAGGACTTAAGGGTGGCTTCATGTGGGAATGATAAAGCCTCCCCGTCTGGACAGGAAAATGGCACTTTGTTAGACACAAAGAAACAATCAACAACAGACAAATGTCCACAAGCATTTAAGAAGCCGCACCATGTTCTTGCTACAATCACACACGGATCGCGAGACGCCGGCGGAAATCTTTTTCAAAGTCGTTCTCCGTTAAAAAAAAAAACCTTTCCAAAATACAAACCTTGCAGACAGACACGCCTCAGAGGACTTAAGGGTTGCTTCATGTGGGAATGATAAAGTCTCCCCGTCCGGACAGGAAAATGGCACTTTGTTAGACACAAAAAAACAATCAACAACAGACAAATGTCTACAAGCATTTTAGAAGCCGCACTTGAAATAGCTCTTATATTCGTGTTAGACGCAGGAATCGCCTTTTTATTGACGTTCTTACGAACACCATGGAAAGCAAAATAAAACAAAGCAGAGCAGAACAAAACGAACAAAATAAAACCCTCACGTCCTGCACTTGAATATAATGCCGTTACGTGCCGAAGCGGTATTGGACGTCATCCTAGCACTGCAACCCGGGGCGTACGGTATATGGGAACGAGCACACGTCACGAATCGTCTCTAATCACTCCCTGCACTGTAAGGCGCCTTGAAGCGTGCACCCTCAACATTCATCTTTGCGCATCTGTGAAAGGTAAACTCTTGAGCAAACTCTGAACCAGACGCTCAAACTCCAGCTAGGATTAGGGGTCGCATTCCCATGCTACTTGAACACTTTGTTCAAACCAGGCTGTCCGGACATGAGTTGGCGCGCTCCAGATTTTCTTTTTCTTTTTTTTCCCTCGTACTCGAGGGTCATTTTCCTGTTCCACATGCAATTTCAACATCTTCCTTGGGAGATGTCAAGCCAGCAAGCCACTGCTGTGCTTCAGTGGCCGGTGTGGAGTTCAGTGGCCCTGTTGTACACGGAAAGCACATTGAGCTCCTTGGACATGAAAAGTTCCAGTTAAAAGCCATTTGTCATCCTTTCTCTTGGTGTCGATGTTGCTATTGTATGTAAAGGTGGCAACTTGCTCAGCGAGCAGGCGGAGCGCACAGCGAATGCAGATGTGTCTGAGTTGTGTGTCCAAGTGGCTGCAAAAGGACAGAGCTCCTGGCGCGCTGTGGCTTAGTTGGTTAAAGCGCCTGCCTAGTAAACAGGAGATCCCGGGTCCGAATCCCAGCGGTTCCTTTTTTTGTTCTGTCTTCTCGAACAGGACTGGTCATTATGGACAACCGCCTACGGCTAGACTTAATTAAATGCAAGTATTCATTTCCTGTCTTGAACGACTTGTTTTTCTTAGAATGCAACTTGCAAAACATGAAATGCAAACCTTGCTAATCAGCGCTCGCGGCTGGAAAACAAAAAAGAAGTCAGCAATGTTTTTTCTTTAACCTTAACCCTGCTAATGGAGAAGAGTTAAACGACCGAGTCTACGTAGCTTAAACGGTCCGCACGTCGGGTTCTTAGCTGAAAGGGTAGTAAATCAGGCTCACCCAGTCCTTAATCTTTTAAAGAGGATAAAAAATTGAACCTAGTCGCCACATCACATACATCCTGTTCAATGATAAGAAGGTGACATCTGTCCTCGCTCCAGAGTAAATCACACGTTGAGGGCATTTTTTTTCCACTTTACCATGAGTCGGGCTCGGTTGCACACAGGCGAGAGCAGAGCAATGAGGTCACGGGGACAGGGGAGTCACACGCTGGCGGTTTGAACACGCGGAAGATCACTGAGGGATCTACAGTATATGGACCCTCTGTGCGCCACCCGTCCAAACTCTGGACTCTGAATCCTGCCATCCGAGTTTAGATCTCGGCGGAACCTGAGCCGCAGTTCCTTCTTAAAACGTAATCTGGTGAGCATTTCTAGAATCGTACTTGTATAGATGCAGCCTTTAATGTGTTGCTAGGTTAAAATTGATGACTTCTTGAACTTCAGTAGGCAATTGCCCTCTTGATTTCGGATTTAATTGCTTTACTACAGGGGTGCTTTTATGATGACAGAGTCATGTTCAGGTACTTTGCTGGATGGAGGAAGCTCATTTCGGACTCTGTGATCTGCTCACCTGGAAAGGTCTGCTGTACTACTACAAGAGAGAAGTAGAGTCTGGAAGAAGGGACAATTTTATGATGCTTTGGAAGAAAGTGTTTTTTTTTTCTTTGAAATCGAAATGAATCAGAATATCAGTGCAAAGGACAAACTCTTGGTTTGGTTTAAAGAGATATGGTTTTAAACAGACACAATGTAGAAAACAGGTGTTTCTCACTTTTGGAAAAGAATGGACCGGGGGTAATGTTTTACTAGTTGCAGTGCTGAGCTCACTGGGTTGCAGTCGTGCAGTGTGACACCAGGGCCAGTGGCGCAATGGATAACGCGTCTGACTACGGATCAGGAGATTGTAGGTTCGGCTCCTGCCTGGCTCGGGTCACTTTTAAACGCATCAGGCTACTCCCTAAGTAGCCTGTGCTACTTACTGTATGTGGGTGTAATCGTACCCAGTACAAGATTTCCTTCATGTAAATGAACTGCACCTGGGCTCAGTACGGTGCTGAGAGCCCAGCGTTGCTGTTCTAATTAGCACGCACTGCATCGGCTATGAACCCGAACATTTCAATTATTCCGATCAGTAAGTCAACACGTAGTCCACATGAAAGGTAGAAATATTCTCTTGTCTGTCTCTTGTTTGTATATAACTGAATGTCCCTGACAATGTACTGTTAGTTTTAATTGAAGAACGGCATTTGTGTTCAAATATAGCAGACAAGTTTACGTAACTGCTCATGCGACACTCAGTTGTAATTAGTCAAGAAATAAAGTCGAACAACAGCTGAGGGTTTGAATGTGAACGTATCAGATTGCAGCGCCTTTTACTTCCATTGACAAATGATAGAGATTCGAAGAGAGATCCTTCAGACTGGCAAGCAAACCCACGGCTTTTTCGGTTTTCTATCTAGGCAACGTTGGTGTCTGCAATAGCATAAATGAAAGCACGATGCAATTTCTGTGGCTACATTTGTTGCACTTCATGCACAGTAAGAGTGTTTCTAACACCAAATAAAAACTCAACAATTAGCGATCACGCCTTCTCCTCAGTTAACCCACTGAAACCCTCGCTGATAAGAATTCTTTACTGCGTGCTTTACGAGCACCTATCTTGTCGGTTCTTTGAGCTTTATTGATCCGATTTTCAAAGGCATAAGTAGAGCACCAGACGTGCGAACGCAAAATGTGTGGTTATCTGAAGAATTGATTTCCATGGCAGCGGGTCCAAGCGATTTAGCGTTTTTATAGTACCAGAAAAGGAGAAGCGGCACTTCGCCTCTGCCGCGCAGGCACACTACAATGTGCGGCAGCCGCCGTAGACGGCAGGATTTGAACCTGCGCGGGGAGTCCCCACCAGATTTCAAGTCCATCGCCTTAACCACTCGGCCACGACTACGGCAAGCTTGCCACTGCCGCATTCCTCCTATAATCTAACACGAGTGCGAGGTGGCTGGGGAAACCTTTTCAGAGTCGCTCCCCGTTAAAAAAAATACCTTTGACAAAATACGTGCCGGCAGACAGACACGCCTCCGAGGGTTTAAGGGTGGCTTCACGTTCAAAGGATAAAGTCTCCCCGTCCTGATGTCAAAATGCAACTTTGGCAGACAGAAAAAACATCAACAAACCACAAATGTGGACAAGGATTTTACAAGCTGCACCACACTGCACTTTGAAAAGCATTTAAATTAGTGTTAGACGCAGGAATTGCCTTTGGTTTACGCGCTTACGAAAGCCCTCAGCTCCTGCAGTTGAATATAATGCCGTTACGTGTCGAAGCAGTAACGTACGTCATCCTACCACTGCAGCACGGGGAATATAGGGAAATGAGCACACGCTACGAATCGTCTCAATCACTCCCTAGAGTTGTAAGGCGCATTGAAGGGTGCACCGCCATCATTAATCGTTGCGCCTCTGTGAAAGGAAAGCTCTTGAGCAGTTTTGAAACAGCTCGGATGAAACACTTGATTGCTTCCATGTGCATCTGGAGTTCATTTCTTATTTTCACTTCACGCCGCCCAAAGCATTTCTAAAACAGGAGATTCGCGTTTGGGAATGCGCCCTGCCCTAAAAATAAAACAGGTCTACGGGTCTGAAACCTGCTCCACAGAAAACAGTTTTGTTGCGCTTTTGATCAAAGGGAGATTCGTTGTTCTTACTTTTTGATGACATAACATCCAAAGGGGCTTCTTTGGAGCTGAATTCCAACCAGCATCCTAAAGTTTCTTGGTGGTATCCTTTACAGTCCTCTGTTCGGTCGACAAGGGACTGAAGTGGGCAGCTTTCCTCACACATGCAGTGCAATGTACTGTAGTGTTCCCGTTCACTGAATTCGCAGTTCTGCATCAGACCTCTAACTCGTTTCCTAAGTCTTGGTCAGCTTGAATTTAAGCCACGAACCATGCTTCTACTGTATAAACGTCTAGAGGAATCACAAACTATTTGAGAGGCCATCATTCCAGGGGGAACTGACAAAGTCTATCTCTAAACACCTAGCGCAGTCTCTCGAGAGACTGTCAAAAATCTCTTTCTCCATTTGCGTTGCAAGTAAATGGAAACACAGTCTCAACCCAGAGTCACTTGGCAGTAGCGGCACTTAACCACTGTTATTGTCACTGCTTGATACCAACGTTAGCCTACTATACCATGTTCAGCCACCGCTGGAAAACGTACTGCTCTAGTACCACACGTGTCAGACATGGAGAGCAACAAGTGTGTGATTTGAACCCATGCATGCAGAGCACAATGTATTAGTAGTCCATCACCTTAACCACTCAGCCACGACTACAGCAAATGCTGTTATTGCTGCATTCTTGCTACAATCTCACATGGATCGCGAGACGCCGGCGGAAATCTTTTTCAAAGTCGTTCTCCGTTAAAAAAAAAAACCTTTCCAAAATACAAACCTTGCAGACAGACACGCCTCAGAGGACTTAAGGGTTACTTCATATGGGAATGATAAAGTCTCCCCGTCTGGACAGGAAAATGGCACTTTGTTAGACACAAAAAAACAATCAACAACAGACAAATGTCTACAAGCATTTTAGAAGCCGCACTTGAAATAGCTCTTACATTCGTGTTAGACGCAGGAATCGCCTTTTTATTGACGCTCTTACAAACGCCATGGAAAGCAAAACAAAGCAAAGCAGAGCAGAACAAAACGAACAAAATAAAACCCTCATGTCCTGCACTTGAATATAATGCCGTTACGTGCCGAAGCGGTATTGGACGTCATCCTAGCACTGCAACCCGGGGCGTACGGTATATGGGAACGAGCACACGTCACGAATCGTCTCTAATCACTCCCTGCACTGTAAGGCGCCTTGAAGCGTGCACCCTCAACATTCATCTTTGCGCATCTGTGAAAGGTAAACTCTTGAGCAAACTCTGAACCAGACGCTCAAACTCCAGCTAGCATTAGGGGTAGCATTCCCACGCTACTTGAACACTTTGTTTACGCTCAGTGCTGGATTTTGGGAACTTTAGGACGAGTGGGACTTTTCTCCTATCTGTCAATTCGTTTTGTTTTGGAGACTCTTGGCTGTCTGTGTTGTATAGTGCAGCGTGAAGAAAACGTTTTCGAAAACTGTGCCGGCTCAAAAGTTGTAAGAAATCCTCTCCAGCTCTTTTAAGTCTCTTCAGTTTTGTCATTTAAAGTGAAACTAGATGTATAACTGGAGCCTCACTTATGCAAATATTGCAAATTTACATAAGTGAGGCTCCAGTTCGACATCTAGTTTCACTTTATATGACAGAAGTACATCAGACTGTGCCGGACTGGGGGATCACTTCCGGTTATTTTTACCATCTTAAACATTTGAAATCCTCCCCTAGGCAATTGTGACACTTCATCTTGGCTCCACCTAGGACACTCTTCAATCTTCCATCACTTCTCTCTTCTCCCACAACACTCTCGTCTGTCGGCAGTATGTGGCGTCTTTGAATTACCACCAATCTCACCACAGCAAGAAAGCAACGGGTTTTGGCAAGAGAGGAGGAGACTACCTGGCCCGAACGGGGATCGAACCCGCGTCCTTGGCGTTATTAGCACCACGCTCTAACCAACTGAGCTAACAGGCCTCGTGCCCGCTGTCCTCTCTGTGCTGCAAAAAATGGAATTCAGGGAAGTTTCTTTTGTCCTTCTTTGAATAGAAAGCCCTGCGATTCAGTGTACGGGCTTTCTCGTGCTGTTTAATTGTTCTTGTAACCCAAATCCTACACTGGCCTGAAGTGCCCCCCCATTTCACAGCATTTTTCAGCTGATTTCAAATGTACCTAAAGGAGAAGCATTATTGAAGACCATCAATTACCAAGAGCTTTTGTCAAAGGTTTTGGTGGTCACTTTTAATGACCACAGAGAGCTATGACCTCGGTTTTACATCTCATCCAAAAGACGGCGCCTTTTTACCACACAGCGTCTCCGTCACTATACTGGGGCATTGGGACCCGCACAGACCTCAGGGTGAGCACCCCACAGCTGGCTCCATTAACACCGCTTCCAGCTGTAAGCTTTGCTTTTCCCTGTAGGTCACCCTCATCCGGGTACTGACCTGGCTCACACCTTCTAAGCTTTAGTGGGTTTTCAGTTGCGAGTTGAAAGGGGATGCAAGTGATGGAGCCGCTCGCTGCAAAAGCCACTGGATTGGCCGGGAATTGAACCCGGGCCTCCCGCGTGGCAGGCGAGAATTCTACCACTGAACCACCAATTCACGCTGCAAGGGGCTCCAAAAAAGACGCTTTTTTACCACTCTGTGCTGGATGTTGGGTCCCAAGGGAACTTCTGGACGAGTGAGAATTTTCTGCTATCAAAATTTGGTTTCGGAGACTTTTGGCAGCCTACAGATGCAGCCATTCAAAATGCGCGGGCGATACCGCGTTATTTTGCGGTACGCTGTACGCAGTCTACCGCAAGCTACCGATAAATACCGCGAGTTACCGTAAATTCTCCTATAATACGACAAGCAAAATAATAGTATCCGGAATTTCCGCAAGGTGGAGCTAATAAAGCTCAACCTCTCATGTTTGAGCTGTGGCCATCAAAGTCTTTAACGAAGATATTACTAATAGTATTAATAATGAATGACCTTGGACAAGCTGTAAGTGTAAACTCAAAGTATTGCCCTGGTCAACATTCTTTTTTTCATTGACCGTCTTTGTAAAAGTAACACCACAGCATTTCGCAATCACGCATTTGTTTCCAATCATGCAAAGTACAGTAATTTTTGAGAATCGATTCACCATGCCTTTCACATGCTCATAAAAGAGATTGATTTAGGAACATAAACATATTACCGTATGAAAACTGTACTGTATACAGTATGTATATGTATATTTAATGTCTTAACTGTGCCCGTTTAAGTATTGAATATTCATATCTGATTTTACCACTGAAGGGAAATCTTAGTAGCTGAGCATAAAAAGAATAGGAGCATACTGCAACGCGTGTGAAGGCCATAAACGATATTAATTTTGGAACATAAACATAGAGTATATGGCTGGTCTCGGTACTTTAAAGAAAACTTACACGAAACATGGTTTCATTATGACCAGAATCGGTCTTGAGATATTTTTAACTTGATTTACAGTATTTGAGAGGTATGTCTTAACACCGATACTACAGTGCTTAAGTACTGCTCACGTATATGTTTCTAGGTTTATATTATGCATTTCATACGGTCAAATTACTTTTGAGCAACTAATAAGAAGCGCGAAACGGTATGCGTTTTAGTTTCGTTTTGGGCTGGGACCCGTGGATTGATTAGAGATATCAAGTACATACAAGTCATTTTTTAAATGTTGTAGTTCGTCTTGAAAAAATGTTACGAGTACATCATCTATCAACAATTACACAGGTTCTGTTTCCATATTGCGGATTTTGGTTACGTGATATTATTTTCTAGATTTCACGTTGTGATTATATGATATGGGCAAACAGAGCCGCAAAGAAGTACATTATGGGTTGCTGTTGTTTTTTTTGCAGTTTTATCTAGAACAAGCGATGCTTAAACCTTTGTCTGATTCTTGTGAAACTATCCACACGACAGTTACAGTACCTAGGAGTTGACTTCAGTGATGTCACTGATGGGATGTTTCTAAAAATCCATCCTCTGTAAAACGTCTTCTCTAGTTGTCCTGCATATGTATTCGCTAATGAAGCTGTGTGTTCTGAGCCTGGATCTCTACATTTCTGTATGAACCAGCTTAGAGGGCTAAAGACAGCTTGTGTTTAAATTGAGTGTAAGGCAATTTATGCTTCTAAAGTCATGGTCAGCATTTATTATTGTACTGTGCTGTAAACTTGTTCTGTGCCTAGTCACATTATTTTATAGCGTTTATATAGTGTTATCAAATCCGGTGGCGCTGTGTGTTAGTTTCCTGACTCCCATGTCACATGGTCTGTGATTGAAACCTGTGAAACCGGTTTAATTCGTCACAGCCAGCACTCCGGCAGAGAGGGGGTTGTGCTCGTAAAGTAGAAGCAGGCGAGATTTCCAGCGAAAGACACCTCCCCCCCCACCCTCATACGATTCGCATTGTAATTACACATTGTAATTGTATTACACATTGTACACATGCTTAAAAGAGAAGAGAGAAAACGCAAGCCTTCTTCAGGTGTGAGGGTCTTCTGCTCAGAATGAAACGCTAAAATGTAATGTAGGCTCTGAATGGGTTCAATTATGATTTGGGCTTGATTAAGGTCGCTGCCTTTCATCTAAAACCCTACTTGAATCCTTCGAAACTAAAAATCAGTGTTTGTGAGTTCTAAATAAAGAGGTATCCAGGTAACAGTGATACGGGCGGACAGTCTGGGGAGATCGCCCGTTTTCCATGTAAATAGTTCCCTGGTTCCGCACCCCTTGGTGTTTCTCTCGCTCTCTCTCGGGTCACCTGATCATTAGCTCGAAAGATTTCAGTGCTTTGTGTATATTCTAATGGTAGTGGGGGCAGGGTGTGTGCGAACAGGTTTGGTTGAAATTGCATTGGAGATCTATGTTCTTCACACCTGAAACATTTCCTCTGAAAGCATTTTCTTCGCAGTTTAACCGATCTTGTTACAGCATGTTACAGTTTACTATTATTAACCATATTAATTTTAAGTGCTTAATGCCATTTTTTGACCAGGCACGAATATTCTTAAGTCCATATCTTCGCAAGGGAATCAGTGCGAATTGCAATACTAATTAAATTAAAACTACTAACTACTAACTAATACTAATTAAAACAAACCAGAAACGTGTTGTTCTGTCTAATGACATTACAAGTGGAAAGATTACAGATTTTAATCGTCTTTAATTTTGTTACGTTATACATTTTAGAAACGTTTCATCCATACAAACACCACAAAACTATTTTCGATTGTATTTCTGAATAGTATGTTACACTTAGTTCACTGTTTTAAATACATCTAATTAAGAAAGTTAGGTGTTAGCATAAACTATTAGCAATCAATAATATTAAATTTAGCACTGTAATAAGCTGTTGCACTTTCCCCCGCATCTTGTAAAAATATATTTTCATTGTTCAAATATACATTAAGTCTGACTATCATATAATAAGTTAAATACAAAACTAAAGAAAAAATAGGGTTAAATATAATTCAAAATATTTTGCTAACAATGTTAACTGTTTATGAATAATAAAATGTATTAACTAAGGAGTAGGATGGCACAGTTGTTAGTATGTTTTTTGTTTTGTTTCTTTTTCATAAATACAACAGTAGTACCTGATGTCTCAGTGGCTTTCAAAATTAAATTATGCATGCAAACCTGTGAACCAGAAAGATAACTAAGATACCCATCCATTTATAATGGTGGCGAAGTGGTTAGCATTGCTATCTTGCAGCACTGGGGTCTTAGATTCAATTTCTGCCATCCTGTGTGTGTGGGGTTTACATGTTCTCTCTGGGTTACATGGTTTTTCTCCATATGTGTGATATGACTCCCTCTCGCACTCCGAAACATACTGGTAAGTTAATTGGTTTATGGGAAAACTGGCCCTGGTGTGTGTGTGTTTGTGTCTGTCTGTCCTGTGATGGACTGGCGCTATGTCCAGGGTGTATTCTGCCTTGTGTCCGTTGCTTACTGGGATAGGCTCCAAATCCTCTGTACTGGATAAAGAGATTAGAAATGGATGGAAGTAAAGGCACTGTGTGGATGGAACTATACACAGTGTTAGAAACCCACGATGAAATGGCAGCATCTCACTGAGAATAAAATATTTTATAGTGCTGGCTTAAGGAAACAGCCTTTCCACCTCTCTTGCACATCAGTATCCATACCTAGTTATTTAAACAAATTGCCTCTAATTATAAACATCTTAATATGCTGGCTCTGTGGATCCGCATCAGCTATGTTTGCCCATTCCTTCAATTCATGTGCATCCAACACACAGTTCAATGCCAGCAACTACACATAATCTAAAATACAATCCTTATTTCAGTATCTATGTAAACATATAGTCTGTTAACTTCATCATCTTCATCAAAAGTATGCCTAACCCCATTAGGAAGTGTTCTTGTTATAAGTGTATTCCTCAGCTTTCCCCAAATTATCTTCTTCTTGCCAACATCTCTAGTCTTTTATCCTGCAATAACTCAGCCAACACTTAAATCTCCAAAAGCTGCTTGTGTTAATTTCTTTAAATCACAAATATCATGTGTAAATACTGGCCATGTAATACTCTGCATTGCGGAATAATAGTTTATTTTAAAGGGAACTAGAGAAATCAAGAAAAGCTTTTTTTCTAGAATTAATAAATGCACATCCTGTTCACTGGGGAAATTAAATCCACACTGAGCAATCTTCAATATGTTCAGAATATGACAGCAAGAATCCTATCAGGGATGCATTACACCTGTTTTCAAGTCCTTGCACTGGTTACCTATCAGATTTCGAGTCAACTTCAAAATCCTTATCCTCCTTATATACTGTCCTACAACTGTTATTATTGATCACCGAATTATTGTACTTGACATGACTTCATTCAGCCTTTCCTGAACGTCTATGACAGGCAGAGAGAGTGCTGTTTCTGGTGCGATCTTTTGCAGCTGACATTTCACTGTTTTAAACGAACAAGAAATTAGATTGCTCATAAATCAGTTATTCTATATAAACACAGCCCTCCGAAATCTATATAAATTGCCCTCCGAAAATCCTCTTTTTCTTGTTCGTTTTAGAGACCTTGATCGAAACTGATTTTAGATGTCAGAAAGGATTTATTTTCTCTGTATTTCCTACATTGCTTTGTCGAGATTTTAACTTTATATCTAAATTTATATCTAGGCTCAGATTTCAACTATAAATCGAACAGTAATTAATAGCAGTAAATACTGATGTTTTGCGCCCTCTTACCACAAAAATATATGTTTTGTAGTTGGTATTAACTTTATTTCGTACGCGTAGCTACTCCGATTCGGACACCGAACAGTTAAAGATGGCGGCAAATCAGACACCCAGAGAGGGGGGGGGGGGGCGTCTTCTTGCCTCCATAACTAAAATGCCAAATAGGAGTGGCTTAAGCGACATACACAGTCGTGTAACTGACAGTTTGAGGTAGTCTATCGTGTAAATTTCGCTTTGTTGCTGATAGGTTAAGCTTTCGAAACTCTGCCCCAAAGTCATGTGACTGATTTTTCGCCCTGTTTCGTTGGTTAAACGCAATGATCACAAGCACCACCGTGGTAACTGGGATGTGTAGTTTTTAATTCCGTTTGAATTATAACTGTACGTACTGTCTTCATATTTGGCCAGGGCTTTAAAGAGAAGGCGCGCCAAAAAAATTCGGTGCCGTCGTCTCCGCATTAAAGGTACCCCCGTGCTGGAAGAATTTGACCTCGGAACGTTTGCCCAGCGTAGTTATAGTGGACATAAAAACAAGAGTTCGCTGGCATTATATCCTAGAAGACACAGACCGGCACCAGACCGGTAAATGCTTGATGAACTAGGGATTGGACAGTTTCCAAGTGCTTGTACAATCGATGGAAATGTTCAAATAAATGTGCAAAAGAAATAAACAAAATAATTATTTATTTCTTTATCATATTGGCTAGCTAATGTCCTCTCTTTGCTAGTTAGTGGCTGTGTTTCTGCGTTGGGTAGCAACGGGTGACTGTTCTCAGGCGGAAGATGTAAACAGCTTAATTTTCGTGTTAAATAATTTTTAAAAATTAAAATTCATTCTATACAGCAATCACATATTTGGGTACCGTTTCATAAAAATTTCATGCTTAAAATGTTTAGGGAGAAATGGAAGACTGGTGTGTATTTTTTCTTTAAACTATTGTAGTGGCAATGCTTGTTAATAAGACAGAATTAAGCGTTGGTATGCTCCTAAAGGAGGCCCCATCTCACCCTCCATCTCTGTGGTGCAGCCACAGAGAAAGAATTCATGCAAGCTGATTTAAGATGTTTTTCTTTTGATAACAAGCAAGCTCCCAGACGGGGATGCAATTAGCTAAGCCTGGCTATCATGATCAATGGTCATCCACTGGCGCCTATCTGTCTAGGGAGTGCCGAATGGACATCTGGACTGCATTTCTAAGTGTCAAGAGTAAGTGACTTATATCTCACCTTGACCAACCAATCAGGGACTGGCAGGGCGTGGTAATACCACGTGGGTCTCCAATGCCCGCCAAACTCTCAACCAATCAGCACACATCTGGGTCTTGATCAAAAAGGGAGCGCAAGCTCAGTTCTGGGCTCTCCTTGGCCATTTTCACGCATCCTCAGAGACAATCACGTGACAACTGCTGTTGTCTGCAAAAGGACTTGGACTTTGTTCTAAGCGCGAGGCCGAGGATCCCGTACGTATTCAGAATTCTACCAACGTGAATGCTCCGCTTGATCAACGGCAGCCTACAGTTGGACCCTCGTCGACAACCTGAATAGCTTATTCAGAAGCAGCGCTGGACCGGGAACGAACCAGCTTCTTCCCAGGCAAAAGAGTGACTTGTGAGGACTCGCGGTCACACTCTGTGCATAGAGACTTTCTACTAGCCAGCCGGACTGCTGGTAGATCCCCTCGGAGCAACGACTGCCCTGCGCGCCGCAGTCAGATTCCTCCGCCCGTCCTACTCCGAGCTGCACCTCGACTGGTTGGCCGGTAGCCAGAGGACGCCGACACAACGCCCATTGGACAACCGCTGCAACAGAGCCTGTCAGCTGGTTTGGTGTTCGTGCCGGGAAATTCCAAATCCAAACACAGTGGATAAGTAAACCCCATGTTCTACATTGCGTCTCGAGAATTTAATTGTACCTCAACACAAGTTGTTATCAATTTAATTCATGAGTAATGTATTTACTTCCGAGTTTAGAGTAACAGTGGGTAATAACACTGATTAGCGATTTGGTAACCGAACGATATATATTGACATATATTCTCTGTTGTGTATCTCTTTGTGTTTGCATCTCTTCGAGATTATATACCTTGTATATTGATAACCCTCACAGTAAGGTCTGCCGCTCGTATCCAGGCAGACTAGTATATGTTTGGTGCACAGTTTATATTAATAAATGTATCTCGTGTATTGAACCCGTGTGTGTGCGTTGTTAGTTGTTCTGACGATTGATTTTCTAAAAGCCCCAACGAACAACCTCGTGATTACTGCTACAATTGATAATTGTCTCAGTAAACCCATCAAACCACTACATTTAATGGCGTCCCTGGGTGGGCGAGTTTAGAATGAAATGAGAATCAATCGCACAGAATAACTGATATTGCTGTGAGTTCAAGTTCAGCACAGCACCGCGGCTTCTATACGCGAATACCGGGTGTGCTGATAACTGCGTAAAGAAATCCCCCTGTTTTCTAGCGTTTAGTGTAACGTGTACTGATTGGAAATCCATCTGCTCGGGTGTTTAGATTCCATACTGTATTTTGGTAAAAGAAAAAAAAGTAATACTCTTAAAGTTTCTCTGACGTAATGACAATGGCTGCTAAAATGTCTGAAGTGGAGTCGCTTATAAGTACTATTTCTAGCGACGACAATCCTGGTTACTGGAGCGGTATCGAAAAGTTGAACTTTGATGATATTGAGAAGCTGCAAGTAGATTTAGTAGCTAAGGTAGCGAACCAGCTTAACACAGGAGGGTCCGTGAACGCAGTTCAGGTCCTATCGAGTTTCGCCTTAAATCTAGCTAAACAGCTGGAACTGTCTTTGTCCGAGCTGACAAAGTTTCAAAAGCTTCAGGGAAAGCTAGAAAGATATAAGGCGGAGCGAGTTGAGTTGTTGGATATAATCAGAGAAAAGAGAGTGAAAAATGAGGAAAGTGAAGACAGACTCAGGGAAGTTTTAGGTAAATTAGATGACCTGTCTGCTAGAGAAACTGCGGCTGAGGTAGCTAGGAGAGACCTGGAAGCGAGCTTGAAAGAAAAAGAAAAAGAAATTGAGCGTTTAAATGAGCTCAGCCAGGAAAGGCAAAAGGAGTTAGATGCTGCCGTACTGGAAGCAAAACAGGCTAGATCCCACTTGCATGCCAGCCCACCTAGCAGCCCGGAGCGCTCACCCAGCGCGCCGGGAGGAGGTTTCTCCCGGCCAGGGTCTGTGGTCGGATCGGCATGGGGGAGATCGCCGAGTCCTGCGCGAGACGCAAGGGCGATGCAATTCAGGCATAGACCCCCTGCTCCTGATCACGGCCGTCCCCCTGCCCGCGGAGAAACCGTAAAAATTAACCTCCACTCCCTGAGGCAGTTAGCCAAAGATGTAGAAAGGTTTGACCCGTCAGTGTCAGGGAATAATGTGGAAACCTACATCGATGAGCCGAGACATACTTTGCAGTTTATGCCCGGAGCGTCCGAACAGGAAAAGGCTATGTTAGTAAGGAAAACTACTAGCCGAGCGGTCCACGAGTGGATGTCTAGACAAGGACCGGAGGTCTGTAATAGCTTTGAGGAGCTGTGTCAGGCAATGATCGGAGAATTTTCGGCTTTTATCGATCCCATAGCTGCCGTGGCCGCTGCGCACCATATTAAGCACGAAAAAGCTGAAGCCCCTCGCGACTATTATGAGAGGCTTAGGCGCACTTATTTTGCAGGGCGGAATGAAGAGGGTTGCGAAGAGAACGTGAATTTCAAAGGTTTATTCATTGCTAATCTGCATCCCTCAATCAGGAAAATGATTGTGATGCACACTGATGCAAAAGCGATGAAAATGGCTGACATTAGAAGGTTGGCTCAAAAAGCCTGGGGAGCTGAAGTCTCTGCTTCCTCAGAGCGAAAACCTGCTAAAACGGCCGTGTTCGCCACTAAAGCCAGCAGGGTTGACGACTCGCCTCAGCTCGAGGGAGCTGAGGTTCCTGAGCCCGCTAAGCCCCGGCGCAAAATAGGCAGGCAGGACCGCACTAAGCGTCAGAGCCGCCGTGAGCGCTACGGGGAAGGCAAGGGCACAGGCAGAGCCTATCAGAAGGCTGGACGAAGGGAGTCGACTGCAACCCGCCTGGCCAGGCTTGAACAAGCCCTGCTTGAGAGATCAGGACAGGGTAAACCTTCCGCACTGAATGCCGGAAGCGTGAATGAGCTTAGTGGGACCACGCCCCTTCTCACTGGAGGAGGCGGGGATCCATCCCAAACCCCTCCCTCAGTCTATCTGATTGGGTGGGAGGGTTCCTGCCTGGAAGAAGGCTGTGACTCTGAGTTGGGCGCTGACCCCGCCCCTGAAGTCAAAGAAAAGGCAGGCTTCCAACAATTCTTAGGGAATCTCAGCCAGAAAGGCAAAGCAAGGCGTATTTATATCAAGGTTTCTCTTGAAAACGTCTTAGATAGAGAAGCACTGGTTGACACTGGGGCTGAAATTAGTTTGATGTCAGCCGATCTACTCAGCGAGCTCAAACGAGTAGCGAAAGGAAAAGGCATCAGACTTAAGGTAGAACCGTGTAAGATAGATATTTCCAGCTATACCCAGGATCATGCCAGGATCACACACCGAGTGTGGGTGGCACTTAGGTTCGGGCCAATGAACGTGGTGCATCCTGTTTACATCTCTAGGTTTAAAACAGAGCCACTACTCATTGGCCAAGACCTGCTTGACAGGCTGGAGCCTCTGGTGGACTGCCAGCGTGGAAAATTGTGGGCTCAGGTCAAGCACCCTAAGCCTGTCGTACAGCAAAAAGGGGGGTTCAGTGGTTATGCTGTGATCACACAGTGCCCACTGAACACCATAGCTGAGTTGGAGGATTCTCCTGGTTCCTCTGGACGAGAAATAAATGTCTCTTCTTGCTTTCCAAAACTACAGGGAAGTCCTGCCCAGGCCAGCACTCCCACGGTCTCCCAACTACAGGAGCAGTGCTCCGAGCAGCTGCTTGACCCGCCAGGTAAAGCACACCCCTTTTTCATCCCTGAAGAAGAGTGGATCTCCCTGTCCGGTAATGAATGGGAGTCCTTTCTGTGCGCCCTGGTACCTCAGGGGGACAAGGACTACCACCCCATGGTGGTGGGAGGGGTCCAGGTGGCAGAAGTGCAGGTTGATGATGTAATTCTCAGCCTCAGCTCTGAGAAGTCCATAATCAGTGAAGGTCTGTTCGAGGACCTGTCGCGAAGCCGTCAGGTGACCCTGGTGACGCAATCACAGGGTCTGTGGTGGGCACCCCCACCTCATAGGTCCATTTGGAGCAAAGGAAGCTGTGCAGCTTCCATCTCCATCGGAAAAAGGAAGTTTGCTCACTACTTCCAGGTAGCACCTCAGCTGACCCATTCGGTCTGTATTGGTGCAGACCTGTTGGTTCGACTGGGCGCCCAGCTGGACACAGTAAACAGTGTGCTGTGGACACGGGTGAACCCAGATGCCCACTCTCTAAGCGGCGACCCCGAGAACATTCGGTCAGGTCAGACGATTCCTCAGGCCTGCCAGGTAGTAAACGAATCGGACCTGATCGTTCCTGCGTCAACAGCAGGGTTTCCGGTACGCCTTGTCCTAAAGAAGGGACAGAGGATGGATGCTGGCCGAGATCAGGCATGTGTTGACCCAGCTCTCCCGTGCAGGGGCCAAACTGTCTCTGGCTAAGGGACAGTGGTGTAGGACCCAAGTGGAGTACGTGGGACTATTGGTTGGAGCCCAAGGCATACAGCCACAGTCCAGCAGAGTCCAAGCTATCCAGAATATGAAGTCGCCCACTAACCTGTCTGAACTGCGCAGCTTTCTGGGAGTATGTAATTATTCCCGGCAGTTCATTGAGGATTACGCTGAAATAGCAAGGCCCCTCCACAAGCTGCTGCAGAAAGACGTGCCCTTTGAGTGGGGACCTTCCTCAGAACAGGCTGTGATGGAGCTGAAGCGCAGACTCGGTAGTGCGCCGTGCTTGGCCTACCCTGACAAAAATAAGGTCTTCTACCTTGAAGCAGGGTTCTCAGAGCACTGCCTTGGGGCTGCTCTGAGTCAGGAATATGACCAAGAGCGAAGGGTGGTGGCGTATGCCAGTCGAGCCCTGAACCCAGTGGAGCAAAAGTTCTTGGACTGCGAGAAGGCCCTGTTGTCTACGGTCTGGTCGGTAGAACACTTCCGTAGTTATGTAGGGGGACAAAAGATCATCATCGAAACCTGCCACCAACCTGTGACATTCCTGCATAGCCAGAGACTGAAAGCGGGCAGGGTGTCAAATAGCAGGATTGTGGCATGGATGATGGCCCTACAAGGCTATGAGATAGAGGTACGTTATGCACAGAGCAAGAAAATGTACCTGGGACAGGGCCTGGCTTTGGGCCAAGTGTGTCACGGCTGTGACACTGACATGGAAGCTCCAGAAACAATTCCCGCTGCTGAGCTACCGAACAATCACCGGTACTACGATGAAAACGTGGGCCAGGGCTTACCCATGGCCTATGTTGACGGTTGCTCTTTTCGCCACGAACAGCAGGTGCTAGCAGGGGTAGGAGTAGTCTGGCAAGACAATACTCCCTGTGGGCCGACCCGCTATAAGCTAGGACCAAAGACTAGTCAGTATGCGGAAGTAGCTGGGGTGCTGATCACCCTCCAGCAGGCCCTGACAAATGGCCTTAAACAATTTGTCATCTGTAGTGACTCGAACTACGCCCGACATAGCTTCGTGTCCCATCTTCCGTATTGGAAGGGTACCGGCATGAAAAATGCCCGGGGCAAGGAAGTAAAGAACAAAGAGTTGTTCCTGGCCAGTGACAAGCTCACGACCGAGGCTGGAATGATGGTTTACTGGAGGAAGGTGAAGGGACACTCCCAGGTGAAGGGACCCGACAAAGACGGGAATGATGAGGCCGACCGGCTGGCTAAATCTGGCGCCTTAGAGGGTGAACCCTGGCAGTTCCAGCAGGAATGGCTACCCCCAGAAACCGTGGCTGAGGTCAAGGCGGTCACCCGAAGCAGGGCTAGACAGGATGTCGGAGCTGACCCTCAATCTGTAGTGCTTGGGTCACAGGGTTTTAACACCGATCTTGCGGAAATGCAGAAACAGGACCCAGCAATTGGGCTAATGTATCAGCATATCGCTGACCCAGTGCGTCAACCTCTTTCGGAGCAGGTGCTGAGCCAGTCTCCAGAGCTGAAGGAGCTGGCAGAGGTGAAAGACAACCTAAAAATTATAAAGGGGTTGTTGGTTTGTGTACCAGTTGCACAAGGTGTCCCAAAGTGGGTAGTTCCCCGCTGCCATCGGGGGGTCATGATCCAACACGCTCATGACGAGCCCTGTGGGGGTCACCGGGGAATCAAGGCCACGTACGACACTATCCAGCAGGTGGCATTCTGGCCTCACATGGGCCAAGACATCGCCGCGTATGTAAAGGGGTGTCTGACGTGTAGCCAGTTCCAACCATCACGGCCCTTGCACCGTGCACCACTCCAGAAAAAGGGCATGACATTCCCCTGGTCCAATCTACAAATGGATTGGGTGGGGCCGCTGGTGAGGTCATCCAGAGGGAACAAATATTTCCTCACGGTTACGTGTGCATTCACAAAATGGATTGAGTGCCTCCCAGCACCCAACGACACGGCAGAGACAACTGCAGTGCTGTTGGTGAACCATGTGTTCAGTCGATGGGGACTCCCCCTGACCGTGGACTCGGATCGGGGAACCCATTTCACAGCTACAGTAATGGCAACCCTGTGGAATATGCTTGGGGTCAAGGCCCAGTTGCATATCTCCTACCACCCTCAATCCTCGGGCCAGGCAGAAAGGGCAAACCGAACGGTGGTTAGTATGCTCAAAAAGTTTGTCTCCACCAGCAGTAGGGACTGGGACATTAAGCTGCCCCTGGTTCTGATGGCCATCCGAGCCACGCCCCATTGCTCTACGGGGGTCCCACCTTTTGAGATGATGACAGGTCGGAAGATGACTCTTCCCCTACACTGTCTTTATGGGGTGGAGGACCTGAGCACGACGGGGGCTGCTACGGCCCATCAGTATGTGTCAGCAAGCACATCTGCAGGCAACCTTTGCTTTTGCCCAGAACAATCTGGGAAGGAGTGCAGAGGGTAGGAAAGCATACTATGACCGAAAGGCAGTTAACCAGGAACTCCAAGTAAGAGACAAGGTCCTGTACTTCCAATTTGCCAAACCCACAGGGGTGGCCCGGAAATTCTTACCCAGTTGGACAGGACCCCACGAGATTGTCGATAAGGTATCACCGGTAGCTTATCGAATTCGGATTGAAAAAGGAAGGCAATCTCTGGTCTATAAGTGGGTGCATCGCAACCACCTCCGGTTGTATCGCCCACCTCAAATGGCGCCGGAGGACACAGAATAGGGTTAAAAGTCTAAACCCGATCAAGAGGGGGGTGCCCCTTTGTAGCTGCAGGTAGTTAGGTACTGTAGTGTAGGTCCTCCTAGGAAAATATATTCAAAATTATAGTGGAACTGTACCATGTGCCTCATCTGTGTTCCAGAATGGGAATCCTAAAACTGCCACGGCTGGTCCTGACAGTGCTGTGGATCGCTTCGACACAGCCCCTTGAAGTTGTGGAACCCGGTCCTCCTACCGGCATAGTCCTGCAGGACGCTCCCGGATTGTTGTTAACAAATTGCAGAACATATACTCAGCGAGTGTATGTGCGGCTGGACCCAAGTGATGTGTTTCGGAAGCACATCAACATGAACAGTAGGGTGTCCCATCATGGCAGGCAGTGGGCTAAGGATGCTGTATGGCATGCCCAGCTAGACACTATACACATGCTCCGCCAGCTGAGGAAGGCAACAGTCAGCCAGGAGGAGATGACAGGCCTCAGCCGCCCCAAAAGGTTCTTGGGGGGTCTGATTGCTGCGGCCTCCGCCGTGGGCTCGCTATTTTCAGCTGGTCTGTTTGCTGCTTACACTGTCACCCTGACCACCCTGAGAAGGCAGGTGTCTGGGTTACTTAAGGAAATGCCAGAAATTCAGGACAGGCTGTATCAACAGCAGCAGCGGCTGGAAAGCCTAGGGAAAACCTTACAGGGCACAATATTAGCAGTAAACCTTCATGCAGCAGTGTTAAATAACACCCTCCACACCGTGGGCAGGATTGTCGACGTGTTACAGTGGGATTATGCTTACGTGCAACAGGTCAGGATGCTGATGCAGGATTTGCTTAGGGAGCTTAGTGCCAAGATAACTAGCTTAGCCATGGGACAGATTCCAACTTACTTGGTTCCACTGTCCTTAGTAGAAGAAGTACTTAGGACAACCACTTCTGAGATGGTGCAGCCATTACAGGTACATTTTGCATACAGTCTAGGCAGTGCCATTCCTATACATGTCAACCCTGAAGCCAAGGAAATAGGTTTCCTGTTGAACCTTCCCATCGTGAGTGGCAAGGATATCTATAGACTCAAGTCTATATCGAACGTTGGCTTCTGGAGGGGGGACATGCATGTGAAGTTGACCACCCCACCGCTCGTAGCTTACCAGGAGGATGATCCAAATTTGTATCTTGTTCCAAACCTGGAACTGTGTATATCAACCAAGGATATCCACTGGGTATGCCCAAGTAAGCCATTCCTTAGGGACACAACTCAGAGGTTGTGTGGTATCAGAAAGGGGGCTGCCACTGAAAAGTGTAAAGCCACAGTGACGAGCAAAAGTGAGGTTAACGAACCCCAGGTTGAGCAGGTGGGAAAGAAATGGCTGGTCAGCACACCACAGTTAACGGTTACAATAACATATGACAGGCATGATACAGCTACCGAAGTGCAGCTACCCAACCAAACAGTTTTTCTACAAGTTCCTGAAGGAGCGATAGTGCATCTCAACGATTTAGCACTGTATCACCTGGAGTCAGAACTATACGAAACGGAACTCGAGATTGTGGACGCTTTCAGAGGACACGGCATTGACTTGGATGAGAGAATCCAAGAGACAGTAAGTCTTGAGGGTGTACAGGTAGTCGAATTTGTTCTTAACGACACAAACTTAAAAACTACACTGGTAGGTCCCAAGCACAGTCGTTGTGGATCCTCTGGGGCGCTAGGAACAATAAACGTGGTCATCTTGACACTGCTGCTGGGTAGCTGGATCATGGCTGGGGTAATGTGTTGGATGCTGTTCTCTTGTATCAAAGCCTTGCGGGGTAGTTTGAATGAGACAAAGAGAGCAATGGTTTATCACCGAAATCAGGTAACCACTCCCAAACGTCTGCCTGCTGCAGAGCTATCCGATACTGATAGTGAACTGCCGGAAGTTTAAGGTCTAGAGCTAATGATGATGCCCAATGCCTCATTCCTAGGTACCTTATAACTGAGAGCAGGTATACGCAACGTTCTTTCCAACACTATTTCCTGTACAAATTCTCGAGAGGTAATGTGAATATTGGGTGGTAGAATCCACCGTGGTACAACAAACATCACTTAACTCTGTTTTTGTTTTGAAGGCAACAACGCCTCAGGACCTCGTGACCTTCAAAAAGGGGGGATATGTAGCGGCAATGCTTGTTAATAAGACAGAATTAAGCGTTGGTATGCTCCTAAAGGAGGCCCCATCTCACCCTCCATCTCTGTGGTGCAGCCACAGAGAAAGAATTCATGCAAGCTGATTTAAGATGTTTTTCTTTTGATAAGAAGCAAGCTCCCAGACGGGGATGCAATTAGCTAAGCCTGGCTATAATGATCAATGGTCATCCACTGGCGCCTATCTGTCTAGGGAGTGCCGAATGGACATCTGGACTGCATTTCTAAGTGTCAAGAGTAAGTGACTTATATCTCACCTTGACCAACCAATCAGGGACTGGCAGGGCGTGGTAATACCACGTGGGTCTCCAATGCCCGCCAAACTCTCAACCAATCAGCACACATCTGGGTCTTGATCAAAAAGGGAGCGCAAGCTCAGTTCTGGGCTCTCCTTGGCCATTTTCGCGCATCCTCAGAGACAATCACGTGACAACTGCTGTTGTCTGCAAAAGGACTTGGACTTTGTTCTAAGCGCGAGGCCGAGGATCCCGTACGTATTCAGAATTCTACCAACGTGAATGCTCCGCTTGATCAACGGCAGCCTACAGTTGGACCCTCGTCGACAACCTGAATAGCTTATTCAGAAGCAGCGCTGGACCGGGAACGAACCAGCTTCTTCCCAGGCAAAAGAGTGACTTGTGAGGACTCGCGGTCACACTCTGTGCATAGAGACTTTCTACTAGCCAGCCGGACTGCTGGTAGATCCCCTCGGAGCAACGACTGCCCTGCGCGCCGCAGTCAGATTCCTCCGGCCTTCCTACTCCGAGCTGCACCTCGACTGGTTGGCCGGTAGCCAGAGGACGCCGACACAACGCCCATTGGACAACCGCTGCAACAGAGCCTGTCAGCTGGTTTGGTGTTCGTGCCGGGAAATTCCAAATCCAAACACAGTGGATAAGTAAACCCCATGTTCTACATTGCGTCTCGAGAATTTAATTGTACCTCAACACAAGTTGTTATCAATTTAATTCATGAGTAATGTATTTACTTCCGAGTTTAGAGTAACAGTGGGTAATAACACTGATTAGCGATTTGGTAACCGAACGATATATATTGACATATATTCTCTGTTGTGTATCTCTTTGTGTTTGCATCTCTTCGAGATTATATACCTTGTATATTGATAACCCTCACAGTAAGGTCTGCCGCTCGTATCCAGGCAGACTAGTATATGTTTGGTGCACAGTTTATATTAATAAATGTATCTCGTGTATTGAACCCGTGTGTGTGCGTTGTTAGTTGTTCTGACGATTGATTTTCTAAAAGCCCCAACGAACAACCTCGTGATTACTGCTACAATTGATAATTGTCTCAGTAAACCCATCAAACCACTACACTATCAAGACCAGCCATACACAGTACAGTTTATGTACATACAGTAATGTTTATGTTCCTAAATTAATATCGTTTATGACCTTCAGATGCGTTATGCTCCTCTTCTTTTTATGCTCAGCTACTAAAATTTCCCTTTAGTGGTAAAATTCCATATAAATATTCAAAACTAAGCGGATTGAAATGTGCACAGTAAAGACATTAGATGATGAAATCTTTTCACTACCAACCAATGCACCACGAGTGCCCCTGTCGGTCATTTTGGCCAGCCAATCACTTACCGCGGTGCCCTACGGTGCCCTGCGGGTTGGTTACTGTACCACGGGTTTTTACCGCTCATTTTGAATGGCTGCATCTGTAGGTTGTCTCTCGCAGTGTTCAGGAATTGCATTCCGAAACTGAGTCAGATCAAAAGTTGTAAGAAAAGCACCTATGGTGTCGGTTCTAACAGCTTTATTGATTCGATGTTAAAGGCCGGAAATGGGGCACAAGACACGCGACCGCAAAAAGCGTCGCCATCTGCTTCCAGCTGCAAAATGCCGTTTGCGGAAGCTGAAGCATTTGAACTTGAACTTTATTGCCATATGTAACCGGTACTGGTACAATGGAATTCTTACTTACAGAAGGTCTCTTGATTGTAAAACAAGTGTAAAAAACAAGACAAAGTGCAAACAGTGCATCAAGACAATGTACAAACAAACAATAGACAATGTGCAAGTAAACATGTAGACATTTCTTTCCAAGGCAGCGGGTACAAGCGATCTCGCGTTTTTAAACCACCAGGAAAAGCAAAAAGGCACTTTTCCTTGCTTGCGCCGGCACACAACGACGTGAGGAGGACACCGTAGTCAGCAGGATTCGAACTTGCGCGGGGAGACCCCAATGGATTTCTAGTCCATTGCCTTAACCACTCGGACACGACTACAGCGAGCGCCGCCATTGCTGCGTTCTTGCTACAATCTCACATGGATCGCGAGGCGCCGGCGGAAACCTTTTTCAAAGTCGTTCTCCATTAAAAAAAAAACTTTTCCAAAATACAAGCCTTGCAGACAGACACACCTCAGAGGACTTAAGGGTTGCTTCATGTGGGAATGATAAAGTCTCCCCGTCCGGACAGGAAAATGGCACTTTGTTAGACACAAAAAAACAATCAACAACAGACAAATGTCTACAAGCATTTTAGAAGCCGCTCTTGAAATAGCTCTTACATTCGTGTTAGACGCAGGAATCGCCTTTTTATTGACGCTCTTACGAACGCCATGGAAAGCAAAACAAAGCAAAGCAGAGCAGAACAAAACGAACAAAATAAAACCCTCACGTCCTGCACTTGAATATAATGCCATTACGTTCCGAAGCGGTATTGGACGTCATCCTAGCACTGCAACCCGGGGCGTACGGTATATGGGAACGAGCACACGTCACGAATTGTCTCTAATCACTCTCTGCACTGTAAGGCGCCTTGAAGCGTGCACCCTCAGCATTCATCTTTGCGCATCTGTGAAAGGTAAACTCTTGAGCAAACTCTGAACCAGACACTCAAACTCCAGCTAGCATTAGGGGTAGCATTCCCACGCTACTTGAACACTTTGTTTACGCTCAGTGCTGGATTTTGGGAACTTTAGGACGAGTGGGACTTTTCTTCTATCTGTCAATTCGTTTTGTTTTGGAGACTCTTGGCTGTCTGTGTTGTATAGTGCAGCTTAAATAAAACGTTTTCGAAAACTGTGCCGGCTCAAAAGTTGTAAGAAATCCTCTCCAGCTCTTTTAAGTCTCTTCAGTTTTGTCATTTAAAGTGAAACTAGATGTATAACTGGAGCCTCACTTATGCAAATGGTGAGGCTCCAGTTCGACATCTAGTTTTACTTTATATGACAGAAGTACGTCAGACTGCGCCGGACTGGGGGATCACTTCCGGTTATTTTTACCATCTTAAACATTTGAAATCCTCCCCTAGGCAATTGTGACACTTCATCTTGGCTCCACCTAGGACACTCTTCAATCTTCCATCACTTCTCTCTTCTCCCGCAACACTCTCGTCTGTCGGTAGTATGTGGCGTCTTTGCATTACCACCAATCTCACCACAGCAAGAAAGCAACAGGTTTTGGCAAGAGAGGAGGAGACTGCCTGGCCCAAACAGGGATCGAACCAGAGACTTTGGCGTCACTAGCACCACGCTCAAACCAACTGAGCTAACAGGCCTTGTTCTCACTGTCCTCTCTGTGCTGCAAAAAATGGAATTCAGGGAAGTTTCTTTTGTCCTTCTTTGAATAGAAAGCCCTGCAATTCAGTGTACGGGCTTTCTCGTGCTGTTTAATGGTTCTTCAAAAATTCAAATTCAAATCCTACACTGGCCTGAAGTGCCCCCCCATTTCACAGCATTTTTCAGCTGATTTAAATGTACCTAAAGGAGAAGCATTATTGAAGACCATCAATTACCAAGAGCTTTTGTCAAAGGTTTTGGTGGTCACTTTTAATGACCACAGAGAGCTATGACCTCGGTTTTACATCTCATCCAAAAGACAGCGCCTTTTTACCACACAGCGTCTCCGTCACTATACTGGGGCATTGGGACCCGCACAGACGTCAGGGTGAGCGTCCCACCGCTGGCTCCATTAACACCGCTTCCAGCTGTAAGCTTTGCTTTTCCCTGTAGGTCATCCTCATCTGAGTACTGACCTGGCTCACAGCTTCTAAGCTTCAGTGGGTTTTCAGTTGCGAGTTGAAAGGGGATGCAAGTGATGGAGCCGCTCGCTGCAAAAGCCACTGCATTGGCCAGGAATCGAACCCGGGCCTCCCGCGTGGCAGGCGAGAATTCTACCACTGAACCACCAATGCACACTGCAAGGGTCTACAAAAAAGACGCTTTTTTACCACTCTGTGCTGGATGTTGGGTCCCAAGGGAACTTCTGGACGAGTGAGAATTTTCTGCTATCAAAATTTGGTTTCGGAGACTTTTGGCAGCCTACAGATGCAGCCATTCAAAATGCGCGGGCGATACCGCATTATTTTGCGGTACGCTGTACGCAGTCTACCGCAAGCTACCGGTAAATTCCGCGAGTTACCGTAAATTCTCCTATAATACGACAAGCAAAATAATAGTATCCGGAATTTCCGCAAGGTGGAGCTAATAAAGCTCAACCTCTCATGTTTGAGCTGTGGCCATCAAAGTCTTTAACGAAGATATTACTAATAGTATTAATAATGAATGACCTTGGACAAGCTGTAAGTGTAAACTCAAAGTATTGCCCTGGTCAACATTCTTTTTTTCATTGACCGTCTTTGTAAAAGTAACACCACAGCATTTTGCAATCACGCATTTGTTTCCAATCATGCAAAGTACAGTAATTTTTGAGAATCGATTCACCATGCCTTTCACATGCTCATAAAAGAGATTGATTTAGGAACATAAACATATTACCGTATGAAAACTGTACTGTATACAGTATGTATATGTATATTTAATGTCTTAACTGTGCCCGTTTAAGTATTGAATATTCATATCTGATTTTACCACTGAAGGGAAATCTTAGTAGCTGAGCATAAAAAGAATAGGAGCATACTGCAACGCGTGTGAAGGCCATAAACGATATTAATTTTGGAACATAAACATAGAGTATATGGCTGGTCTCGGTACTTTAAAGAAAACATACACGAAACATGGTTTCATTATGACCAGAATCGGTCTTGAGATATTTTTAACTTGATTTACAGTATTTGAGAGGTATGTCTTAACACCGATACTACAGTGCTTAAGTACTGCTCACGTATATGTTTCTAGGTTTATATTATGCATTTCATATGGTCAAATTACTTTTGAGCAACTAATAAGAAGCGCGAAACGGTATGCGTTTTAGTTTCGTTTTGTGCTGGGACCCGTGGATTGATTAGAGATATCAAGTACATACAAGTCATTTTTTAAATGTTGTAGTTCGTCTTGAAAAAATGTTACGAGTACATCATCTATCAACAATTACACAGGTTCTGTTTCCATATTGCGGATTTTGGTTACGTAATATTATTTTCTAGATTTCACGTTGTGAATATATGATTTGGGCAAACAGAGCCGCAAAGAAGTACATTATGGGTTGTTGTTGTTTTTTTTGCAGTTTTATCTAGAACAAGCGATGCTTAAACCTTTGTCTGATTCTTGTGAAACTATCCACACGACAGTTACAGTACCTAGGAGTTGACTTCAGTGATGTCACTGATGGGATGTTTCTAAAAATCCATCCTCTGCAAAACGTCTTCTCTAGTTGTCCTGCATATGTATTCGCTAATGAAGCTGTGTGTTCTGAGCCTGGATCTCTACATTTCTGTATGAACCAGCTTAGAGGGCTAAAGACAGCTTGTGTTTAAATTGAGTGTAAGGCAATTTATGCTTCTAAAGTCATGGTCAGCATTTATTATTGTACTGTGCTGTAAACTTGTTCTGTGCCTAGTCACATTATTTTATAGCGTTTTTATAGTGTTATCAAATCCGGTGGCGCTGTGTGTTAGTTTCCTGACTCCCATGTCACATGGTCTGTGATTGAAACCTGTGAAACCGGTTTAATTCGTCACAGCCAGCACTCCGGCAGAGAGGGGGTTGTGCTCGTAAAGTAGAAGCAGGCGAGATTTCCAGCGAAAGACACCTCCCCCCCACCCTCATACGATTCGCATTGTAATTACACATTGTAATTGTATTACACATTGTACACATGCTTAAAAGAGAAGAGAGAAAACGCAAGCCTTCTTCAGGTGTGAGGGTCTTCTGCTCAGAATGAAACGCTAAAATGTAATGTAGGCTCTGAATGGGTTCAATTATGATTTGGGCTTGATTAAGGTCGCTGCCTTTCATCTAAAACCCTACTTGAATCCTTCTAAACTAAAAATCAGTGTTAGTGAGTTCTAAATAAAGAGGTATCCAGGTAACAGTGAAACGGGCGACAGTCTGGGGAGATCGCCCGTTTTCCATGTAAATAGTTCCCTGGTTCCGCACCCCTTGGTGTTTCTCTCGCTCTCTCTCGGGTCACCTGATCATTAGCTCGAAAGATTTCAGTGCTTTGTGTATATTCTAATGGTAGTGGGGGCAGGGTGTGTGGGAACAGGTTTGGTTGAAATTGCATTGGAGATCTATGTTCTTCACACCTGAAACATTTTCTCTGAAAGCATTTTCTTCGCAGTTTAACCGATCTTGTTACAGCATGTTACAGTTTACTATTATTAACCATATTAATTTTAAGTGCTTAATGCCATTTTTTGACCAGGCACGAATATTCTTAAGTCCATATCTTCGCAAGGGAATCAGTGCGAATTGCAATACTAATTAAATTAAAACTACTAACTACTAACTAATACTAATTAAAACAAACCAGAAACGTGTTGTTCTGTCTAATGACATTACAAGTGGAAAGATTACAGATTTTAATCGTCTTTAATTTTGTTATGTTATACATTTTAGAAACGTTTCATCCATACAAACACCACAAAACTATTTTCGATTGTATTTCTGAATAGTATGTTACACTTAGTTCACTGTTTTAAATACATCTAATTAAGAAAGTTAGGTGTTAGCATAAACTATTAGCAATCAATAATATTAAATTTAGCACTGTAATAAGATGTTGCACTTTCCCCCGCATCTTGTAAAAATATATTTTCATTGTTCAAATATACATTAAGTCTGACTATCATATAATAAGTTAAATACAAAACTAAAGAAAAAATAGGGTTAAATATAATTCAAAATATTTTGCTAACAATGTTAACTGTTTATGAATAATAAAATGTATTAACTAAGGAGTAGGATGGCACAGTTGTTAGTATGTTTTTTGTTTTGTTTCTTTTTCATAAATACAACAGTAGTACCTGATGTCTCAGTGGCTTTCAAAATTAAATCATGCATGCAAACCTGTGAACTAGAAAGATAACTAAGATATTGTCATGGAAATATAACTATCAAGGAAGCCACAAAAGAGAGTTCTCACCTGAGTAAGGTCTTTATTTCAATATTGCAATATTGGGAGCCCTGCTGCCACTTCGCAAAGTGCAACCAGAGACTCAATTTGTTACAAGCAGTACAGGGTTTTTATAAGACGTTGCGCTGTAAAAAAGTTCAGCACTTGGTCCCTTCTAAAACTTCCCCTTTCTCTAAGAGAAAACAGATTACATCATAGAGCGAGAGAAGAAAAACTAGATTTGTTATTCAACGCTTATCGGTTACTTTCAGCTAATTCTAATGACCCAGACAGCATATATTGTTTTGGTACATTGTCTTCTAAACTAACCTAAACAGTGTACTTTGTTGACGAACTGTTTTCTAAAATTCTGCACGCACTGTAGCACAGCAGTTACATCCTTGAAATATATTATCTAAAAGCACCAATATATTTTTTTCAAAGCTCTCTACATTTTTAAGAATCAATTTACTTATTAGATTTCCACTTCAATATCCATCCATTTATAATGGTGGCGAAGTGGTTAGCATTGCTATCTTGCAGCTGAAGAAAGATGTGAAGACGGGGGTTTGAATTTAATCCTTTCTGTAGGGGGTTTAGACTTCTAAGTCACAAGCTGGGGTTTATGCCAGGAAAGGGGGTTAACTGATAAGGATTGCAGATGCAAGCTAGGAACCCCCCTGGGTGTAAGGTTAAACTGACCATTTGCCCAGAACATCGTAAACTGGCCAAATACCATGAACCCCCCTCTTTACCATCAGACCGAGTGACGTCAGAAACGGAGAAGAAAACACTATATAACCCAAAAGTTTGTAACAGTACGTTGAACAATGCTTCGGTTTTGTTGTTTCTTGCGGGAAACAAGACTTCGGCTTTATTGTTCCTTGCATGCAATAAACTCATCTGTTTTACTTCATCTCAGGATCAAGAACCTTATTTCTTCTGTTACAACAAATTTGGCGTAGTCGGCGGATGCTCCAGAAGGCGCAGAACTTCCCATCGGCAGGAGAGACGGTCAGCGCGCACATAACTAAGAGGTAAGGACTCCTCTTTTATTTAAAAGTCCCGACTCTCTCTGACCGATTGGGAAATCTCTGCTCCCTGCGAGAATCGCCCGAGATGACGGAGTAAACGTGAGTTTCTGAATTCCTCTGGCCCGGGGAAGGCACCGGTGTATGTAATGGGTTGGTTGCTGTAAGCCCAGAATTTGGTCTGGCAGGGGTTCCGCGGTATTGTGTACAGGCGTTCGAAGCTGGTGTATGCCTTAATTGCGCGTGGAGTTTTGAACGGGTTTTGGACCCTTACCGTGAAGTTCAGGACTGGTGTGGGTCTTAATTGCACCCGGAGTTCTGAAGGTCAGAACTGGTTTGGGTCTTAATTGCACCCGGAGTTCTGAGGCTCGGGATCGGTGTGGGCCTTAATTGCGCCCGGGGTTCTGGAGCTGAGTGGTGCATTAAATGCACGTATAATCCAGGATTGGTGTGGGCTTTAATTACGCCCGGGGTCCTGAGATTAGCTACGCCTTGATCGTGCACAGATTGGAGTGGCGTGGTTTCTGGCGTGGGTTTTTTTGTTTTAAAGGAAACAGGAGTAGAAGAGATATATGCATGTATGTTTTTGGTGTTTTCCTTGTTTGTGAAATACATATACACACGCACGACACTAACATAAACACACCTCATAATAAAAGAGCAAAGCATTAAGTAGCAGGATTTAAAGGACGTTGAGACCCGAGAATCGCCCTGATTGAGCTCAGTGCGTAAGTCCACCCCGGGGCAAAAGCAGCGATGCTGGCGTTCTGGGGATGGTGAATTACTGATCAAGAAAGGGGGTTTTCGAGGTCTCGTTTCTTACCTGTGAACAGTGCGGTGTAAATCCTCTCTAAAGTCTCTGAGAGGTATTTAGATCCGGAGGTAACAGACGCCCTTGGCTGAATGAGTGCAGGAATGCACAGGTTTTTCAAGTGAAAGCATCCCCCTACTGAATGAGCTGTTACCTCACACACGACAAAAGTAAATCTTAAAGAGACCGAACATGTGCGCTAACTGATGGTTTGAGAAAGTGGTGGAAGGGTCCGTTTAAATATCGGAAAAGTGTAAGTTGACGGAAAAGAAGGAGAAAAATATGGAAAAAGCTATGTTTGTCAGAGGGAATTTGGGGCGAAGACGCCTGTAAAGAAAGCATATGAGTATTGATTGGCAAAAGCACAAGCATGTAGCTCCCACCCTGGTGCACGGCCGGCACCAGTAGTGGCAGATACATGACGAAAAAGAAAGAAATTGGGATGTGACTTAAAAGTGTGTTTACGGGGAAAATAAAAACCCGGAAGAAAATATACTTTACTCGCTACGAAAGAGTATAGAAAATAAAAGCTAAAAGAGGCAGTACAGGAGAATGAGAAACTAAAGAAGGAATTAACTTCTGGTCACGCTGCACTGGTTAATGTGCTGCAGCCAGCGACTAAGTTATATCCTGCTCTCCCACAGGGGAACAAACAGGCAGGAAACGAAAATAATTGGGATCAATTCCCTCAGTGGCCATATGGAGAAGGGGGGTCTGATTGGGATAACACTTGGTATGAGTGTGATAAAGACGGATCAGGGTCTCCCCTGTTAGAGGGAGGGCGCCCGCAGATCTGTACTCTCACTCGAAGTGGGAAAGGACTTGATGTAGCAGGGGCTGGCGCCGTTGATGACAGCGCCACTCTAACACTGTCTCGCACCCCGTCGAGGGGGTCTGCAATCGCACCTACCTTCCCTGATTTCCCCCATACGATCAAATCCAAAACCGTAAGATATTGACCGGTGGGCTAAAGTACCGCACCCGAAATTAGAAATGCAGCGAACCTGGAGTGCGCTTCAGGAATTAAAAGGATTCATGTAGAAGTAAAACAAGAATACAGCACATTGTATTACGAAGAGAAAAATATATTCTCGATGTGTATGTGTGTTTTATGAATTTGTGTGCCGGCATGTATGTGTGTAACTGTGAGTTTTGGTATACTAAATGACGGTGTGAGTGTGTTTAGCCAGCGGGACTGGCTAGAGACGTAACTAAAGAGACTTGACGAAAATCAACTTAAGGAGATTGGAAAATATAAGAGCGTCTGAAACGTATAAGTACAGTACAGGTGGACGTAAAAGTAGTTAAACAGTTTTTGTATTATTATAAATTATTATAAATTGTAATTTATACAATTAGTTGCAATAGTGGAAACAATTTGGTTTTATTCGAATGTCTCGAAACCAGACATGCTGAAACGCTGTAGGTTTAGAATCGAGACTGGGGAGAATAACGTCTTGTGAGAAAATCTGTTTACCTAACGATTAGATCCTGTAAATCCCTTGTAGCCTCCCTAAGTCTGTCCCAGTCCAGTGGATAAAAATGTACTGTTAATGGAGTGTTGGTTTCTCTGTTAGGGGATACTGGAGCACTACTGTCCTGCTTGTTTCACTCCTCTGTTCAACAGTGTACTATAGAGCAATGTATAGGGGAAGATGGCAGGAGGCCACAGGAGTATTGGAACAGCAAGTTTTACTTGCCGAGTACCAGATTTTAATGGGTGGTTTTATTCCAGATCTATTGGGTTGGAATATTATGCATTACAAAGAATGACTATGCAGAACAGGGTATCACGTAGCTTCAACTGGCTGTGATCACTCAGTATGTTGATGGTATTCTGAGTGCTTCCCCTGATGAGGAAACCCACAAGTCTGAGTTGCTTCAGCTTTAGAGTGTCTAATAGAAGCAGTTATGATAAGGCCCTTTTGTGTCTAGCATTGTGAAATTGTAACAGGGCCTGGGTGCAATGTTTTTTACAGGGTGAGCACAACTCTTAACAGATCTGCTTAAGGGGGGAGTGCAGTACAAGGACAAGATTGCCTTGGTTCCCGCAGCAAAAGCCGCCTTTAATAATTTGAAACAAGTTCTCTTACAGGTGCTGAGACTGGGGTTTCCTCAGATGGATCAACCATTCCTTTGTATTATTGCAAGTTGCTGACAGAGGCCACCCAAGGAGCCCGCGAGCAGGTCCTGGAGGCGTGGGGACCACCACCTGAAGGAGGGCACAACCTCATCCCAGGAGAGTGGGTGTGGATCAGGAAATTTCCTTCACAGGTTCTCCAGCCCAGGTGGGACGGACCCTACCAGATCCTGTTGACAACCGAGTCTGCGGTTCGAGTGGAAGGAAAAGATCGCTGGATCCACGCGCCACACTGCCGACGAGCCTCATCCCCATTTACAGACTCAGAAAGAAATCATTTCTGTTTATAAGAATAATTGTTGCTGTAGGACTATGTTCCGCAGGAATTAATGATCATCTCTCCCACAAAGGAGAACATGGAATTAATTCCTTTTTAGGCCTCTCCTATCTGACAGCTAAGAAAACCAACCAAAGTGCCTGCTGGGTGTGTGCCACATTACCCAAATATGTACAGGGAGGACTTCCTATGGGAGCCATTCCTTGGCGTCTCGAGGAAGTCATAGGCATGATCATTTGGAGGGATAATTTAGGAGATTTTAATATGACAAACTATGGGGGGTTGCCATAACACGACTTTAACCTGCACAACATTACAATATCTACAGGAGCGAGGCTTAGAGCCCACGAGTTTCACAGGCTCTTACGCTCCTAAATATAACAGAAGCCATACACCACCATACCTGACTCTCAATAAGGAACGTGAGGGAAACATATGTTTTCAGCACACTAATTGGTCTGCACTTGGTTGGATGGAGTCGTTGCAACCTTACCATCGCTGCAAATATATCCACCTCTACCTTCCAAATTCCAGGATGGGATCGGCACACCCCACAATTCAGTATAAGCTTCTTGTTTTCAGAGGCATGGGGAGCGCCAAACGGAACATCTTTCATTTGTGGAAAACGAGCCTACCCATGGTTGCCAGCCCAGTGGTCTGGCTCATGTTATTTAGGATATGTGGTTCCTCATATCCGTGTTCAAATCCACAGCCCCTTCGGACCTAACCACAGACCACAAAGAAAATTGGCTGATTGGGAATATTATTTAGGTATAATATTTCCACAAGCCGGCATGAACTTTCTGAGTCGAGAGTTAATTCAAATGGCCTCGACTTTAGAAGAATTAGCAAATTCTACCTCATCTAGTCTGAAGGCTGTTAATGATGAGATGGTAGCCCTCAGAACAGTGGCCATGCAGAACCGACTAGCTTTAGATTATGTACTGGCGGCCCAAGGAGGAACTTGTGCAGTAATTGACACTGAATGCTGCACATATATTCCTGATAATTCTGAGCACGTCTCAGATCTGGCCCAACACATTTACAATGAGGGACAGAAATATCAGGACTATTATACTGAAAATTGGGGAATTGGGTCTTGGGTAAAGTCTGTGTTTGGGGCCTGGGGTGGAACCTTTTTATAGTGTGTATCTGTAGGAGTAGTATTGTTTATATGTATAATTGTAATCATCACATTCACAAAAACATGTATCACATCTTGCTATAACCGTGGAACGTACAATGACATGGCAATACATACCTGTTCGCCAAGAAAGGAAAGATCTGCCCTGACATTGTATGTATAAAAATAGGCTACACTGACGTATGCCATATTTTATAAGGGGGGAATGAAGAAAGATGTGAAGACGGGGGTTTGAATTTAATCCTTTCTGTAGGGGGTTTAGACTTCTAAGTCACAAGCTGGGGTTTATGGCAGGAAAGGGGGTTAACTGATAAGGATTGCAGATGCAAGCTAGGAACCCCCCTGGGTGTAATGTTAAACTGACCATTTGCCCAGAACATCGTAAACTGGCCAAATACCATGAACCCCCCTCTTTACCATCAGACCGAGTGACGTCAGAAACGGAGAAGAAAACACTATATAACCCAAAAGTTTGTAACAGTACGTTGAACAATACTTCGGTTTTGTTGTTTCTTGCGGGAAACAAGACTTCGGCTTTATTGTTCCTTGCATGCAATAAACTCATCTGTTTTACTTCATCTCAGGATCAAGAACCTTATTTCTTCTGTTACAACACAGCACTGGGGTCCTAGGTTCAATTCCTGCCATCCTGTGTGTGAGGGGTTTACATGTTCTCTCTGGGTTAGATGGTTTTTCTCCATATGTGTGATATGACTCCCTCTCGCACTCCAAAACATACTGGTAAGTTAATTGGTTTATGGGAAAACTGGCCCTGGCGTGTGTGTGTTTGTGTCTGTCTGTCCTGTGATGGACTGGCGCTATGTCCAGGGTGTATTCTGCCTTGTGTCCTTTGCTTACTGGGATAGGCTCCAAATCCTCTGTACTGGATAAAGAGATTAGAAATGGATGGAAGTAAATGCACTGTGTGGATGGAACTATACACAGTGTTAGAAACCCACGATGAAATGGCAGCATCTCACTGAGAATAAAATATTTTATAGTGCTGGCTTAAGGAAACCTTTCCACCTTTCCACCTCTCTTGCACATCAGTATCCATACCTAGTTATTTAAACAAATTGCCTCTAATTATAAACATCTTAATATGCTGGCTCTGTGGATCCGCATCAGCTATGTTTGCCCATTCCTTCAATTCATGTGCATCCAACACACAGTTCAATGCCAGCACCTACACATAATCTAAAATACAATCCTTATTTCAGTATCTATGTAAACATATAGTCTGTTAACTTCATCATCTTCATCAAAAGTATGCCTAACCCCATTAGGAAGTGTTCTTGTTATAAGTGTATTCCTCAGCTTTCCCCAAATTATCTTCTTCTTGCCAACATCTCTAGTCTTTTATCCTGCAATAACTCAGCCAACACTTAAATCTCCAAAAGCTGCTTGTGTTAATTTCTTTAAATCACAAATATCATGTGTAAATACTGGCCATGTAATACTCTGCATTGTGGAATAATAGTTTATTTTAAAGGGAACTAGAGAAATCAAGAAAGGCTTTTTTCTAGAATTAATAAATGCACATCCTGTTCACTGGGGAAATTAAGTCCACACCGAGCAATCTTCAATATGTTCAGAATATGACGGCAAGAATCCTATCAGGGATGCATTACACCTGTTTTCAAGTCCTTGCACTGGTTACCTATCAGATTTCGAGTCAACTTCAAAATCCTTATCCTCCTTATACAGATGCAGCCATTCAAAGTGCGCGTTACAGACACGTACCGCAGGTGGCGTCGCTCAGTGTGACGCAAGATGACGCGTGGCACCGCAGTACGTGATTGGTTGACCAACAGGGGCACTCGTGGTCCGTTGGTCTGTCGTAGAAAGACTTACAGTACAGTAAACGTCTTTGCTGTGCCCGTTGTAGATATTGAATTTTACCACTGAAGGGAAATCTTAGTAGCTGAGCATAAAAAGAATAGGAGCATACTGTAACGCGTGTGAAGGCCATAAATGATATTAATTTTGGAACATAAACATACAGTATATAGCTGGTCTTGGTACTTTAAAGAAAAAAATACACACCAGTATTCCATTTCTCCCTAACGATTTTAAGCATCGAAGTATTTAACTAGCATGTGAAATAGCGTGTGAAAAAGTGGTAGTTTTAAGCTTTTCTGCTAATATAATATGGAATCGCGTATCTAAAGAATTTAATAACGGTATTCGTATGCTGCGACAGGGCTGTGTAGGGCTGTTTCGCCTGCCTGTTCATGCGTGCTGTCTTGTAGCCGACTGGTCTAGGTGCGTGACTACCAGCTGGCAGGTTGTGTGTTCGAATCCAGCTGGTGCTAGACTCTTCTTTTAACAAACATTTCTTCGAAAAAATAGAATAGCGATATTATGGACAATCAATTGACTTTTATATTTCAAAATATCGCAACATGATCGATATTTGCGATATTTTGAACATATCTTCCCTTCTGACAGTGGCTCCTGCTTCTATTGTGTGTGTGTGTGCAACAGAGTAAATTTTTATAGAGAAATGGAGGCTGGACAGTATGCGTTACAATATAAACATTTATATTGATTTAAATCGTGTTCTGATTTAAATCGCAAACGCGTGTTTAATTATATGTGTTTTTTAATCATAATCAGGCTAATGCAACATAAATTGATACAGTATCTTTGTCTTCTAAGTATCTTAATAAACTTTCAGCATAGCTTTCTACCCGTCAAGATTTATATTTCTTGGGATTTTGGGATCAAATGTGGAAGGATTAGATTATAATCGTTTTTATTTGTCAAATACGTGATTGTATTTCTGAATGTTATGTGACACCTACAGCAGTTCACTGCTTTAAATACATCGAATTAAGAAAGTTATGTGTAGCACTTTAGAACTTTTTTCTGAACCAGGGAAAATCTGATCATGTTTCTCTATAACAATAATAAAAAACTTTATTTTACATATCGCCTTTAAAAGTGGCATCTCAAAGCAATACAGTAGATCGAAAAACAGTTAAAAGGGACCAAATTAAATACCAGACAATCGCAAACGCGTTTTCAATAAAATTATTTTATTCATTCAGCAGTTTGTGAGAGGGACATCCAGCAGGGAGAGACACACACACCGGTTTTCATTGACAAAATTGTTTTTTTTCAATTCCTCTTGTCTAACAGGAATGTTTTGTTTGTGGACAGACTGTTAGACAAGAGGAAAAGACCGCCTCCTCCTACGAAGCATTAATCGCGTATCTAAGGAAAATTGCAGTATACCTTTGTTCATGCACATCATTATACAGTACAGTATCTCAATTTGTATTTCGATTAAAAAAAATCGTTTGCCCAGCCACTACTGTTGTTATTGTTTTTATCCTGTAAAGCGTTTCCTTTTTCTGCGTTTTCCATTTCCTTTTTCTTATCACTCGCTTTCTGGATACACATCTCACCTGTCCTGTTCTTTGTTTTCCTGGTTTTGCTGATTATGCCTGCTGCGGTCCACTCCTACCCTCACTCCTACCCTAATTTAAAATACTATTTTAAATTTCTTGGCGCAGTTCATTAACCCTTGTATGTGCTGTCCGCGCCGAAAATGCAATTAAAAAAAAGTCAAAAAACGCGCTCAAAATACAATTTATAGCTTAATAAGATACACTCCACAGGCAAATTTAATTGTGTGTTAGTTTCCTGACTCCCATTATTTAAACTGCGACACTGATCATTCATCTCTAAATAAACTTTATTTTATATAGCGTTTTATGCGAATAGGTAATTAGATTGCTCATAAACCTAATCGCTTTTTCTACATAAACACAGCGTGATTGCTCTCTGAAAATGCTTTTCCTTTATTTTTAAAGTAGGCTCAGATTTCAACTATAGATCGTATTATTATAAACTTTCTTGGAAAAATGTATTTTATGTAAACCATGTTTGCTATTAATTCATTTAGGGCTAAAATACGTTCATTGTCTTCCAATCGAGTCGAGTTGACATTGGAAGCCTGCCACACCCGGACTGTTAAACCAACGCATTAGCACGTCAAAGCCCGTATTGGTATTGAGCCAGTATTGTCTTTAGTATTCCCCCCCTCTCCCCTCAATTCAATTCAATTCAAGGTGTTATATTTGCATGACAGATGGGTACAAGCAGTGTTGGGTATGTATATTGTAATGCTTTCGGCAGACAGGCACTGTGTAAGAGCCGGCGCACCAGAGGAGCGCACTGAGGGAGCGTCTGCATTTATAACTTAGTTTTTAAAATTAGTCAAGCAATATGAAGCATCTCCTTTTACGTTTAAGTCCCTTAAATACATTGAGCCAGCCACTACTGTTGTTATTGTAGTGGTTTGTCATCACTTAAGATTGCTTTTGATACCATCCTTACACAAAGCAGAAGGGAGATCTTAGTGCCTAAGCATAAAAAGAATAGGAGCATACTGCAACGCGTGTGAAGTCCATAAACGATATTAATTTTGGAACTTAAACATACAGTATATGGCTGGTCTCGGTACTTTAAAGAAAACATACACACCAGTATTCCATTTCTCCCTAAACATTTTAAGCATCGAAGTCTTTAACTAACGCGATACCGGAGTCAACAAGCATACTTTTAGAATTTGATTAAAAGGGAATATAATATGGAATCGCATATCTCAAGAAATTAATAACGATATAATTATGTTCATGTTGCAAAAGAACTGCAACGGACATAAAAACTCCCTTGCCTTTAACAGAGCGTTCCATAATTTCTAACTACGAAAATGCCAGGTGAAAGGATTTGTAAACATATTTTGTTAAAGCGAGTCAGTTTTTTCCGCAACACATAAAAGACATTTTTCCAAGAAAGTTTAGCCTTTGTCACTAATGAAACCACTAAATAAAGACATAAATCTAGAAATCTTAAGATTTGTTTTATTTAATGTTGGTAGCAGGATGAACTGTCAGAGTGTATATTTTGTCGCAGAGTTGCTGCAAGATGTTAACAGTGAAAAAGGTATTTAGAAATGAGTTATTTCAAGATGAAAATTTTCAGAATAATTGCAAATCTAGCAGGATAGAGAAAGCACAGAAAACTGGCAGTTAGATTGATCAGACTAGTATGAAAAGTCATTTAGCAAAGGGAATGAGAAGAGTGACAAACTAGTATACTTTAGATCTTTTTAAATCTGATCATGTTTCCCTATAACAATAATAAAAAACTTTATTTGATATATCACCATTAAAGGTGGCATCTCAAAGCAATACAGTAGATGTAAAAACAGATAAAAGGACCACAGATTACAAAGTAAATGCATATAAGAAAGACAAGCAGTTAGAGGTGCTACCAAAATTAGAAAATGAAGCAGATACAGACACTAAGTCTTCTGAAAAGAAAGGTTCTGAGGTTAGATTTAAACTGGCCCTGGTGTGTGTGTGTTTGTGTCTGTCTGTCCTGTGATGGACTGGCGCTATGTCCAGGGTGTATTCTGCCTTGTGTCCGTCGCTTACTGGGATAGGCTCCAAATCCTCTGTACTGGATAAAGAGATTAGAAATGGATGGAAGTAAAGGCACTGTGTGGATGGAACTATACACAGTGTTAGAAACCCACTATGAAATGGCAGCATCTCACTGAGAATAAAACATTTTATAGGGCTGGCTTAAGGAAACAGCCTTTCCACCTCTCTTGCACATCAGTATCCATACCTAGTTATTTAAACAAATTGCCTCTAATTATAAACATCTTAATATGCTGGCTCTGTGGATCCGCATCAGCTATGTTTGCCCATTCCTTCAATTCATGTGCATCCAACACACAGTTCAAAGCTAGCAACTACACAAAATCTAAAATATGAGCTCTACTTGCCACTTACAATACCAACAGTACCAGCTAACTTTAGTAGTGACATTTTCATGGATCTTTTTAACAATAAAATTTACAACATCAGACTTCAGACACAATTAAACAGGGCTCAAAAAAGTCTGGTACAAACATTTTCAGCATGGAATAAACCTTTACTTTAATGGTATAAACCTTAAATGGATTCATATTCTCAATAAGATTTGGTGCTCAGTAACATGACTTAGAAAATGACAGAAGACATACGTATCATGCTTATCCTTCTATTTTTCATAATTGTAAACTCCTTAAGGCAGTTACATTTTCTCTGTTCTGACCTGGAGTTACAGAGAAATTTAAATTCTAATAAGAGATTTGTAATGAGGAAAGTCATACCAATCACTCATACCAGGATTTGCAATCACAATACAAATACTTTCTTTCCGTATGTGTTTATTTTGCAGTTTGAGTCTATGGCATTCCTTTGGGGGTCTATACTCCAAGGCATGACTTTTTTATGGGAACATGACATTTTTTTTAAAGTCTTTTAATGCAAGCTTCATATAAACCCTTAGCAGTGGTTACTGTCTGGAGCAGGTACTTGAATGGCACAGATTCATTGAAATGATTCAATTTCTTTTGAAAATATTTGGGATAATACATATTCCAGAAATCACAGCCGTTGAATTATCCAGAAATTAATTTCTCTCAGGGTGTATTTAACCCCTCATGGATGGCATTGTATGAAATGAGTTTGAAGTTCCCCATTTGCCTCTATTATGAGATGCTGTGGACACTATTTTATACATTTTAGGAGTGTCCATAGGAAGGTATGTTCTAGAAAGAGTGAACTTCTGTTTTGCCATTATTTTTAATAGGGGCGTTACATGTTTACACTTGGTGCTCCTACTAGAGGAGAGGATATGATTAATCTAGGCTTATCACAGAAACTGAAACACATCTGGTTGGTGAGTCTACTGTGGGTAAAATGTTACTGGTACCGCATGTTGTAAAGCTCGGTATTTTCTCTCTTGGCCTGACTTTTTTTAATGTCTGAGTGTTAGAATCCATGTTGTTGCTGGTAAGGGAATGGTAGGTGCTGTGATTGACACAGTCAAAGCCTTGTACAGAGATAGCTGTTTGACAGTATTTTAGATGCCCTTAGTTAAAAGCATGGGAGGAAGTACTGCCAAGGGAAGGGGGGGGAGCAAGGATTTTTTCTTTGATTTTGTGAGGTTATTTTTTGTTATATTGTGTTTCAGAAAGCAAGAAAATAAGATTTACTGTATGATAAAAAGAGAAAGAGCTGGAGTAGATCCTCAGATCAGTTTGCTACCAGCAATCAAACAAAAAAATGGAAAGAATTGTCTCCTCCTGATTGGAACCTTTCTTACTGTCTTATTATAATTTATCAGGCTATCTTTTAATTTCCACTGAGAGAAGGAAGTCACTTGTCATGCAGCTATTTTATTCTTCATTGCACAATATGCTCTAAGTTAGCAAATGAAACATGAAATAAATCAAGAATACGATTAACATGAATGTATAAACATCCAAACTATACTTTATCACATTTAATTATTGGGTTAGCTTTTTATTGAGCCAAAATGTTATAAATGTGTGAACGTCTGTAAAATGGAAATATTTATATTTTTCTCTTTTCTGTTACCTGCCTGACAGCATTTTGTATCCCATTCAGTATATTACTGGAAAATATTAGACCCAACCTAAAGAATTCATGGGGGTAGTGGGACACAGTACTGCAAAGAGTCTCCTAAAGGGACAGAGCTATTAGTACTTATGTGTTTGAGTCTGGAGAATATAGTAAACTCTAAACATTAAGGGAATGCATGGAATCGGAAAATATAAATTGCATAGTACACAAGACTTAACTGGTTTTATTCTAGGAAAGCAGACAAGACTGAGTCATGGGACTCAGAGGATCCAAGGCTAGACTGAGTATAATAGGCTTCGGGCTTCTATTGTGACATCTACTGTAAATTACAAAAATGTTAAAAGTAAACAAAATAAAGTAACTAGAATGTGGTCTGAAATCACCCCTTTAGACACCCCTTTTACTTCACTGGAGTCAGATATGAAAGGCAATAGTCTCCCGTTCTGTCTGCTGTGTGTTGCAGCAGAGGGACTCCCTGCAGCTGAAAGGGGCAGAGTAACTTGCATGCCCTCTAGTACAGTTTACACATGCACGACTTTAAAAGCTAGCAAGACAGGTTTCGATTCACATTAGCTGGCGAGCCTTGTTAAAAAACGAATGATAATGTAACATGCCACTGTTCATGAACAAAGTTATACTGAGATTTCCTAAGATACGTGATTAAAAAATAAATAAATAAAAATTTGAATCTCCTGCGGAACACATTCCATAAGAATCAGCGGTTTTACAGTATATATCGCCTTTAAAGGTGGCTTCTCAAAACGCTTTACGGGATAAAAACAACCAGAACAGCAGCAACAACAATATTGTATTTCGTTGCATTTTGAAAACCAAGTAATAACTTAACTATACAGTACGTGCAAACGTTTCGTATGTTGCTGTCGTGAATGCCTGCGTACCCATAAGTATTTTATTTGCCTTGAGTCTGTCTACAGTATCTCTGTCCCACTACCCCCCTCTCTCCCTCAATTCAATTCAATTCAAGGTGTTTTATTTGCATGACAGATGGGTACAATTCTTGTTGGGAATGTATACTTTGATATTTACACCCGGCGCGGCACCGAGGGAGCGTCTGCATTTATAACTTGGTTTTTAAAATTAGTCAAGCAATATGAAGCATCTCCTTTAACTTTTAAGTCCCTTAAATACATTGAGCACAGCTTTCTCACCATCCTTACACAAAGCAGAAACTGTCCGATGACTCACAGTACAAGTGGAAAGATTACAGATTTTAATCGTCTTTAATTTTGTCTTTAATTTTGCCTGTGGAGTGTATCTTATTAAGCTATAAATTGTATTTTGAGCGCGTTTTTTGACTTTTTTTTAATTGCATTTTCGGTGCGGACAGCACATACAAGGGTTAATGAACTGCGCCAAGAAATTTAAAATAGTATTCTTTAGGTGTGAGGGTAGGAGTGGACCGCAGCAGGCATAATCAGCAAACCAGGAAAACAAAGAACAGGACAGGTGAGATGTGTATCCAGAAAGCGAGTGATCAGAAAAAGGAAATGGAAAACGCAGAAAAAGGAAACGCTTTACAGGATAAAAACAATAACAACAGTAGTGGCTGGGCAAACGATTTTTTTTAATCGAAATACAAATTGAGATACTGTACTGTATAATGATGTGCATGAACAAAGGTATACTGCAATTTTCCTTAGATACGCGATTAATGCTTCGTAGGAGGAGGCGGTCTTTTCCTCTTGTCTAACAGTCTGTCCACAAACAAAACATTCCTGTTAGACAAGAGGAATTGAAAAAAAACAATTTTGTCAATGAAAACCGGTGTGTGTGTCTCTCCCTGCTGGATGTCCCTCTCACAAACTGCTGAATGAATAAAATAATTTTATTGAAAACGCGTTTGCGATTGTCTGGTATTTAATTTGGTCCCTTTTAACTGTTTTTCGATCTACTGTATTGCTTTGAGATGCCACTTTTAAAGGCGATATGTAAAATAAAGTTTTTTATTATTGTTATAGAGAAACATGATCAGATTTTCCCTGGTTCAGAAAAAAGTTCTAAAGTGCTACACATAACTTTCTTAATTCGATGTATTTAAAGCAGTGAACTACTGTAGGTGTCACATAACATTCAGAAATACAATCACGTATTTGACAAATAAAAACGATTATAATCTAATCCTTCCACATTTGATCCCAAAATCCCAAGAAATATAAATCTTGATGGGTAGAAAGCTATGCTGAAAGTTTATTAAGATACTTAGAAGACAAAGATACTGTATCAATTTATGTTGCATTTGCCTGATTATGATTAAAAAACACATATAATTAAACACGCGTTTGCGATTTAAATCAGAACACGATTTAAATCAATATAAATGTTTATATTGTAACGCATACTGTCCAGCCTCCATTTCTCTATAAAAATTTACTCTGTTGCACACACACACACAATAGAAGCAGGAACCACTGTCAGAAGGGAAGATATGTTCAAAATATCGCAAATATCGATCATGTTGCGATATTTTGAAATATAAAAGTCAATTGATTGTCCATAATATCGCTATTCTATTTTTTCGAAGAAATGTTTGTTAAAAGAAGAGTCTAGCACCAGCTGGATTCGAACACACAACCTGCCAGCTGGTAGTCACGCACCTAGACCAGTCGGCTACAAGATAGCACGCATGAACAGGTAGGCGAAACAGCCCTACACAGCCCTGTCGCAGCACACGAATACCGTTATTAAATTCTTTAGATACGCGATTCCATATTATATTAGCAGAAAAGCTTAAAACTACCACTTTTTCACACGCTATTTCACATGCTAGTTAAATACTTCGATGCTTAAAATCGTTAGGGAGAAATGGAATACTGGTGTGTATTTTTCCTTTAAAGTGCCGATTCCTGGAATCTGACTGGCTGACACCCCTCTGAAGTGGTTCCATAAAATCTGGTATACGGAAAAGAAATCGTTGATAAATACAAGTGTCTTTTAATACACTCTTTGCTGTGCTCTTGAGGATCCTTGTGATATTTTAAGCTCTAGTTGAATGATAGGTGTCGCATTTTAAATCATTTTCGTAGTTAGAAATTATGAAACGCCCTGTTAAAAGCAAGGAAGTTTTTATGCCCGTTGAAGTAAAACAAAATGCCTGACAAAGTATGGCTTGGACAGATTCCAAGTGCTTGTACAAATGTGCTAAAGAAATTATACTTTGAGTATACAGCTTGTCCAAAGTCATCCATTATTAATACTATTAGTAATATCTTCAGTAAAGGCTTTGATGCATAAATATTTCTGATAAAGGTAGGTTGTGTACTTTTGTCCAACTGAGCAATCTTGCTTTCATAAAATATACCAACATTTTAATGACTGATGATTAACATGCTGTAATACACAGTTCAAAATTAAAGGCTCAAATGCTGTACATGAGAGGTTAAGCTCCCCCTGGCAGTTTTACAAGGCGACGCCGGATAGTTAACCACGTGACACCACGTTAACTGCGTCATACTGCGTGATACTGCGACACGCCCACCGGGGTATGCCGCGAAATACCTCACTCATTTTGAATGGCTGCATCTGTATACTGTCCTACAACTGTTATTATTGATCACCGAATTATTGTACTTGACATGACTTCATTCAGCCTTTCCTGAACGTCTATGACAGGCAGAGAGAGTGCTGTTTCTGGTGCGATCTTTTGCAGCTGACATTTCACTGTTTTAAACGAACAAGAAATTAGATTGCTCATAAATCAGTTATTCTATATAAACACAGCGTAATTGCCCTCCGAAAATCCTCTTTTTCTTGTTCGTTTTAGAGACCTTGATCGAAACTGATTTTAGATGTCAGAAAGGATTTATTTTCTCTGTATTTCCTACATTGCTTTGTCGAGATTTTAACTTTATATCTAACTTTATATCTAGGCTCAGATTTCAACTATAAATCGTACAGTAATTAATAGCAGTAAATACTGATGTTTTGCGCCCTCTTACCACAAAAATATATGTTTTGTAGCTGGGATTAACTTTATTTCGTACGCGTAGCTACTCCGATTCGGACACCGAAAAGTTAAAGATGGCGGCAAATCAGACACCCAGAGAGGGGGCGTCTTCTCGCCTCCATAACTAAAATGCCAAATAGGAGTGGCTTAAGCGACATACACAGTCGTGTAACTGACAGTTTGAGGTAGCCTATCGTGTAAATTTCGCTTTGTTGCTGATAGGTTAAGCTTTCGAAACTCTGCCCCAAAGTCATGTGACTGATTTTTCGCCCTGTTTCGTTGGTTAAACGCAATGATCACAAGCACCACCATGGTAACTGGGATGTGTAGTTTTTAATTCCGTTTGAATTATAACTGTACGTACTGTCTTCATATTTGGCCAGGGCTTTAAAGAGAAGGCGCGCCAAAAAATTTCGGTGCCGTCGTCTCCGCTTTAAAGGTACCCCCGTGCTGGAAGAATTTGACCTCGGAACATTTGCCCAGCGTAGTTATAGTGGACATAAAAACAAGAGTTCGCTGGCATTATATCCTAGAAGACACAGACCGGCACCAGACCGGTAAATGCTTGATGAACTAGGGATTGGACAGTTTCCAAGTGCTTGTACAATCGATGGAAATGTTCAAATAAATGTGCAAAAGAAATAAACAAAATAATCATTTATTTCTTTATCATATTAGCTAGCTAATATCCTCTCTTTGCTAGTTAGTGGCTGTGTTTCTGCGTTGGGTAGCAACGGGTGACTGTTCTCAGGCGGAAGATGTAAACAGCTTAATTTTCGTGTTAAATAATTTTTAAAAATTAAAATTCATTCTATACAGCAATCACATATTTGGGTACCGTTTCATACAACTTTCATGCTTAAAATGTTTAGGGAGAAATGGAAGACTGGTGTGTATTTTTTCTTTAAACTATCAAGACCAGCCATACACAGTACAGTTAATGTACATACAGTAATGTTTATGTTCCTAAATTAATATCGTTTATGACCTTCAGATGCGTTATGCTCCTCTTCTTTTTATGCTCAGCTACTAAAATTTCCCTTTAGTGGTAAAATTCCATATAAATATTCAAAACTAAGCAGATTGAAATGTGCACAGTAAAGACATTAGATGATTAAATCTTTTCACTACCAACCAATGCACCACGAGTGCCCCTGTCGGTCATTTTGGCCAGCCAATCACTTACCGCGGTGCCCTACGGTGCCCTGCGGGTTGGTTACTGTACCACGGGTTTTTACCGCTCATTTTGAATGGCTGCATCTGTAGGTTGTCTCTCGCAGTGTTCAGGAATTGCATTCCGAAACTGAGTCAGATCAAAAGTTGTAAGAAAAGCACCTATGGTGTCGGTTCGAACAGCTTTATTGATTCGATGTTAAAGGCCGGAAATGGGGCACAAGACACGCGACCGCAAAAAGCGTCGCCATCTGCTTCCAGCTGCAAAATGCCGTTTGCGGACGCTGAAGCATTTGAACTTGAACTTTATTGCCATATGTAACCGGTACTGGTACAATGGAATTCTTACTTACAGAAGGTCTCTCGATTGTAAAACAAGTGTAAAAAACAAGACAAAAACAAGACAAAGTGCAAACAGTGCATCAACACAATATACAAACAAACAATAGACAATGTGCAAGTAAACATGTAGACATTTCTTTCCAAGGCAGCGGGTACAAGCGATCTCGCGTTTTAAAACCACCAGGAAAAGCAGAAAGGCACTTGCTTGCGCCGACACACGACGACGTGAGGAGAACACCGTAGTCGGCAGGATTCAAACCTGCGCAGGGAGACCCCAATGGATTTTAAGTCCATCGCCTTAACCACTCGGCCACGACTACAGCAAGCGCTGTGGTTGCTGCGTTCTTGCTACAATCTCACATGGATCGCGAGGCGCCGGCGGAAACCTTTTTCAAAGTCGTTCTCCATTAAAAAAAAAACCTTTCCAAAATACAAGACTTGCAGACAGACACGCCTCAGAGGACTTAAGGGTGGCTTCATGTGGGAATGATAAAGTCTCCCTGTCCGGACAGGAAAATGGCACTTTGTTAGACACAAAGAAACAATCAACAACAGACAAATGTCCACAAGCATTTAAGAAGCCGCACCATGTTCTTGCTACAATCTCACACGGATCGCGAGACGCCGGCGGAAATCTTTTTCAAAGTCGTTCTCCGTTAAAAAAAAAAAACCTTTCCAAAATACAAACCTTGCAGACAGACACGCCTCAGAGGACTTAAGGGTTGCTTCATGTGGGAATGATAAAGTCTCCCCGTCCGGACAGGAAAATGGCACTTTGTTAGACACAAAAAAACAATCAACAACAGACAAATGTCTACAAGCATTTTAGAAGCCGCACTTGAAATAGCTCTTATATTCGTGTTAGACGCTGGAATCGCCTTTTTATTGACGCTCTTACGAACGCCATGGAAAGCAAAACAAAGCAAAGCAGAGCAGAACAAAACGAACAAAATAAAACCCTCACGTCCTGCACTTGAATATAATGCCGTTACGTGCCGAAGCGGTATTGGACGTCATCCTAGCACTGCAACCCGGGGCGTACGGTATATGGGAACGAGCACACGTCACGAATCGTCTCTAATCACTCCCTGCACTGTAAGGCGCCTTGAAGCGTGCACCCTCAACATTCATCTTTGCGCATCTGTGAAAGGTAAACTCTTGAGCAAACTCTGAACCAGACGCTCAAACTCCAGCTAGGATTAGGGGTTGCATTCCCACGCTACTTGAACACTTTGTTTACGCTCAGTGCTGGATTTTGGGAACTTAAGGACGAGTGGGACTTTTCTCCTATCTGTCAATTCGTTTTGTTTTGGAGACTCTTGGCTGTCTGTGTTGTATAGTGCAGCGTGAAGAAAACGATTTCGAAAACTGTGCCGGCTCAAAAGTTGTAAGAAATCCTCTCCAGCTCTTTTAAGTCTCTTCAGTTTTGTCATTTAAAGTGAAACTAGATGTATAACTGGAGCCTCACTTATGCAAATGGTGAGGCTCCAGTTCGACATCTAGTTTCACTTTATATGACAGAAGTACGTCAGACTGCGCCGGACTGGGGGATCATTTCCGGTTATTTTTACCATCTTAAACATTTGAAATCCTCCCCTAGGCAATTGTGACACTTCATCTTGGCTCCACCTAGGACACTCTTCAATCTTCCATCACTTCTCTCTTCTCCCGCAACACTCTCGTCTGTCGGCAGTATGTGGCGTCTTTGCATTACCACCAATCTCACCACAGCAAGAAAGCAACGGGTTTTGGCAAGAGAGGAGGAGACTGCCTGGCCCGAACGGGGATCGAACCCGCGACCTTGGCGTTATTAGCACCACGCTCTAACCAACTGAGCTAACAGGCCTTGTGCCTGCTGTCCTCTCTGTGCTGCAAAAAATGGAATTCAGGGAAGTTTCTTTTGTCCTTCTTTGAATAGAAAGCCCTGCGATTCAGTGTACGGGCTTTCTCGTGCTGTTTAATGGTTCTTGTAACCCAAATCCTACACTGGCCTGAAGTGCCCCCCCATTTCATAGCATTTTTCAGCTGATTTCAAATGTACCTAAAGGAGAAGCATTATTGAAGACCATCAATTACCAAGAGCTTTTGTCAAAGGTTTTGGTGGTCACTTTTAATGAGCACAGAGAGCTATGACCTCGGATTTACATCTCATCCAAAAGACGGCGCCTTTTTACCACACAGCGTCTCCGTCACTATACTGGGGCATTGGGACCCGCACAGACATCAGGGTGAGCGTCCCACCGCTGGCTCCATTAACACCGCTTCCAGCTGTAAGCTTTGCTTTTCCCTGTAGGTCACCCTCATGCAGTTACTGACCTGGCTCACAGCTTCTAAGCTTCAGTGGGTTTTCAGTTGCGAGTTGAAAGGGGATGCAAGTGATGGAGCCGCTAACTGCAAAAGCCACTGCATTGGCCGGGAATCGAACCCGGGTCTCCCACGTGGCAGGTGAGAATTCTACAACTGAACCACCAATGCACACTGCAAGGGTCTCCAAAAAAGACGTTTTTTTACCACTCTGTTCTGGATTTTGGGTCCCAAGGGAACTTCTGGACGAGTGAGAATTTTCTGCTATCAAAATTTGGTTTCGGAGACTTTTGGCAGCCTACAGATGCAGCCATTCAAAATCCGCAGGCGATACCGCATTATTTTGCAGTACGCTGTACGCAGTCTACCGCAAGCTACCGGTAAATACCGCGAGTTACCGTAAATTCTCCTATAATACGACAAGCAAAATAATAGTAGAGAATAAATAAAATAAATAATAAATAAGAGAATCGCTTCACCATGCCTTTCACATGCTCATAAAAGAGATTGATTTAGGAACATAAACATATTACCATATGAAAACTGTAATGTATACAGTATGTATATGTATATTTAATGTCTTAACTGTGCCCGTTTAAGTATTGAATATTCATATCTAATTTTACCACTGAAGGGAAATCTTAGTAGCTGAGCATAAAAAGAATAGGAGCATACTGCAACGCGTGTGAAGGCCATAAACGATATTAATTTTGGAACATAAACATACAGTATATGGCTGGTCTCGGTACTTTAAAGAAAACATACACGAAACATGGTTTCATTATGACCAGAATCGGTCTTGAGATATTTTTAACTTGATTTACAGTATTTGAGAGGTATGTCTTAACACCGATACTACAGTGCTTAAGTACTGCTCACGTATATGTTTTATATTATACATTTCATACGGTCAAATTACTTTTGAGCAACTAATAAGAAGCGCGAAACGGTATGCGTTTTAGTTTCGTTTTGTGCTGGGACCCGTGGATTGATTAGAGATATCAAGTACATACAAGTCATTTTTTAAATGTTGTAGTTCGTCTTGAAAAAATGTTACGAGTACATCATCTATCAACAATTACACAGGTTCTGTTTCCATATTGCGGATTTTGGTTACGTAATATTATTTTCTAGATTTCACGTTGTGAATATATGATTTGGGCAAACAGAGCCGCAAAGAAGTACATTATGGGTTGTTGTTGTTTTTTTTGCAGTTTTATCTAGAACAAGCGATGCTTAAACCTTTGTCTGATTCTTGTGAAACTATCCACACGACAGTTATAGTACCTAGGAGTTGACTTCAGTGATGTCACTGATGGGATGTTTCTAAAAATCCATCCTCTGTAAAACGTCTTCTCTAGTTGTCCTGCATATGTATTCGCTAATGAAGCTGTGTGTTCTGAGCCTGGATCTCTACATTTCTGTATGAACCAGCTTAGAGGGCTAAAGACAGCTTGTGTTTAAATTGAGTGTAAGGCAATTTATGCTTCTAAAGTCATGGTCAGCATTTATTATTGTACTGTGCTGTAAACTTGTTCTGTGCCTAGTCACATTATTTTATAGCGTTTTTATAGTGTTATCAAATCCGGTGGCGCTGTGTGTTAGTTTCCTGACTCCCATATCACATGGTCTGTGATTGAATTTAATTTGTCACAGCCAGCACTCCGGCAGAGAGGGGGTTGTACTCGTAAAGTAGAAGCAGGCGAGATTTCCAGCGAAAGACACCTCCCCCCCACCCTCATACGATTCGCATTGTAATTACACATTGTAATTGTATTACACATTGTACACATGCTTAAAAGAGAAGAGAGAAAACGCAAGCCTTCTTCAGGTGTGAGGGTTTTCTGCTCAGAATGAAACGCTAAAATGTAATGTAGGCTCTGAATGGGTTCAATTATGATTTGGGCTTGATTAAGGTCGCTGCCTTTCATCTAAAACCCTACTTGAATCCTTCGAAACTAAAAATCAGCGTTAGTGAGTTCTAAATAAAGAGGTATCCAGGTAACAGTGAAACGGGCGGACAGTCTGGGGAGATCGCCCGTTTTCCATGTAAATAGTTCCCTGGTTCCGCACCCCTTGGTGTTTCTCTCGCTCTCTCTCGGGTCACCTGATCATTAGCTCGAAAGATTTCAGTGCTTTGTGTATATTCTAATGGTAGTGGGGGCAGGGTGTGTGGGAACAGGTTTGGTTGAAATTGCATTGGAGATCTATATTCTTCACACCTGAAACATTTTCTCTGAAAGCATTTTCTTCGCAGTTTAACCGATCTTGTTACAGCATGTTACAGTTTACTATTATTAACCATATTAATTTTAAGTGCTTAATGCCATTTTTTGACCAGGCACGAATATTCTTAAGTCCATATCTTCGCAAGTGAATCAGTGCGAATTGCAATACTAATTAAATTAAAACTACTAACTACTAACTAATACTAATTAAAACAAACCAGAAACGTGTTGTTCTGTTTAATGACATTACAAGTGGAAAGATTACAGATTTTAATCGTCTTTAATTTTGTTACGTTATACATTTTAGAAACGTTTCATCCATACAAACACCACAAAACTATTTTCGATTGTATTTCTGAATAGTATGTTACACTTAGTTCACTGTTTTAAATACATCTAATTAAGAAAGTTAGGTGTTAGCATAAACTATTAGCAATCAATAATATTAAATTTAGCACTGTAATAAGCTGTTGCACTTTCCCCCGCATCTTGTAAAAATATATTTTCATTGTTCAAATATACATTAAGTCTGACTATCATATAATAAGTTAAATACAAAACTAAAGAAAAAATAGGGTTAAATATAATTCAAAATATTTTGCTAACAATGCGACACCGAACAGTTAAAGATGGCGGCAAATCAGACACCCAGAGAGGGGGGGGGGGGGGGGCGTCTTCTCGCCTCCATAACTAAAATGCCAAATAGGAGTGGCTTAAGCGACATACACAGTCGTGTAACTGACAGTTTGAGGTAGTCTATCGTGTAAATTTCGCTTTGTTGCTGATAGGTTAAGCTTTCGAAACTCTGCCCCAAAGTCATGTGACTGATTTTTCGCCCTGTTTCGTTGGTTAAACGCAATGATCACAAGCACCACCATGGTAACTGGGATGTGTAGTTTTTAATTCCGTTTGAATTATAACTGTACGTACTGTCTTCATATTTGGCCAGGGCTTTAAAGAGAAGGCGCGCCAAAAAAATTCGGTGCCGTCGTCTCTGCATTAAAGGTACCCCCGTGCTGGAAGAATTTGACCTCGGAACGTTTGCCCAGCGTAGTTATAGTGGACATAAAAACAAGAGTTCGCTGGCATTATATCCTAGAAGACACAGACCGGCACCAGACCGGTAAATGCTTGATGAACTAGGGATTGGACAGTTTCCAAGTGCTTGTACAATCGATGGAAATGTTCAAATAAATGTGCAAAAGAAATAAACAAAATAATTATTTATTTCTTTTACATATTGGCTAGCTAATGTCCTCTCTTTGCTAGTTAGTGGCTGTGTTTCTGCGTTGGGTAGCAACGGGTGACTGTTCTCAGGCGGAAGATGTAAACAGCTTAATTTTCGTGTTAAATAATTTTTAAAAATTAAAATTCATTCTATACAGCAATCACATATTTGGGTACCGTTTCATAAAAATTTCATGCTTAAAATGTTTAGGGAGAAATGGAAGACTGGTGTGTATTTTTTCTTTAAACTATTGTAGTGGCAATGCTTGTTAATAAGACAGAATTAAGCGTTGGTGTGCTCCTAAAGGAGGCCCCATCTCACCCTCCATCTCTGTGGTGCAGCCACAGAGAAAGAATTCATGCAAGCTGATTTAAGATGTTTTTCTTTTGATAAGAAGCAAGCTCCCAGACGGGGATGCAATTAGCTAAGCCTGGCTATCATGATCAATGGTCATCCACTGGCGCCTATCTGTCTAGGGAGTGCCGAATGGACATCTGGACTGCATTTCTAAGTGTCAAGAGTAAGTGACTTATATCTCACCTTGACCAACCAATCAGGGACTGGCAGGGCGTGGTAATACCACGTGGGTCTCCAATGCCCGCCAAACTCTCAACCAATCAGCACACATCTGGGTCTTGATCAAAAAGGGAGCGCAAGCTCAGTTCTGGGCTCTCCTTGGCCATTTTCACGCATCCTCAGAGACAATCACGTGACAACTGCTGTTGTCTGCAAAAGGACTTGGACTTTGTTCTAAGCGCGAGGCCGAGGATCCCGTACGTATTCAGAATTCTACCAACGTGAATGCTCCGCTTGATCAACGGCAGCCTACAGTTGGACCCTCGTCGACAACCTGAATAGCTTATTCAGAAGCAGCGCTGGACCGGGAACGAACCAGCTTCTTCTCAGGCAAAAGAGTGACTTGTGAGGACTCGCGGTCACACTCTGTGCATAGAGACTTTCTACTAGCCAGCCGGACTGCTGGTAGATCCCCTCGGAGCAACGACTGCCCTGCGCGCCGCAGTCAGATTCCTCCGCCCGTCCTACTCCGAGCTGCACCTCGACTGGTTGGCCGGTAGCCAGAGGACGCCGACACAACGCCCATTGGACAACCGCTGCAACAGAGCCTGTCAGCTGGTTTGGTGTTCGTGCCGGGAAATTCCAAATCCAAACAGTGGATAAGTAAACCCCATGTTCTACATTGCGTCTCGAGAATTTAATTGTACCTCAACACAAGTTGTTATCAATTTAATTCATGAGTAATGTATTTACTTCCGAGTTTAGAGTAACAGTGGGTAATAACACTGATTAGCGATTTGGTAACCGAACGATATATATTGACATATATTCTCTGTTGTGTATCTCTTTGTGTTTGCATCTCTTCGAGATTATATACCTTGTATATTGATAACCCTCACAGTAAGGTCTGCCGCTCGTATCCAGGCAGACTAGTATATGTTTGGTGCACAGTTTATATTAATAAATGTATCTCGTGTATTGAACCCGTGTGTGTGCGTTGTTAGTTGTTCTGACGATTGATTTTCTAAAAGCCCCAACGAACAACCTCGTGATTACTGCTACAATTGATAATTGTCTCAGTAAACCCATCAAACCACTACATTTAATGGCGTCCCTGGGTGGGCGAGTTTAGAATGAAATGAGAATCAATCGCACAGAATAACTGATATTGCTGTGAGTTCAAGTTCAGCACAGCACCGCGGCTTCTATACGCGGATACCGGGTGTGCTGATAACTGCGTAAAGAAATCCCCCTGTTTTCTAGCGTTTAGTGTAACGTGTACTGATTGGAAATCCATCTGCTCGGGTGTTTAGATTCCATACTGTATTTTGGTAAAAGAAAAAAAAGTAATACTCTTAAAGTTTCTCTGACGTAATGACAATGGCTGCTAAAATGTCTGAAGTGGAGTCGCTTATAAGTACTATTTCTAGCGACGACAATCCTGGTTACTGGAGCGGTATCGAAAAGTTGAACTTTGATGATATTGAGAAGCTGCAAGTAGATTTAGTAGCTAAGGTAGCGAACCAGCTTAACACAGGAGGGTCCGTGAACGCAGTTCAGGTCCTATCGAGTTTCGCCTTAAATCTAGCTAAACAGCTGGAACTGTCTTTGTCCGAGCTGACAAAGTTTCAAAAGCTTCAGGGAAAGCTAGAAAGATATAAGGCGGAGCGAGTTGAGTTGTTGGATATAATCAGAGAAAAGAGAGTGAAAAATGAGGAAAGTGAAGACAGACTCAGGGAAGTTTTAGGTAAATTAGATGACCTGTCTGCTAGAGAAACTGCGGCTGAGGTAGCTAGGAGAGACCTGGAAGCGAGCTTGAAAGAAAAAGAAAAAGAAATTGAGCGTTTAAATGAGCTCAGCCAGGAAAGGCAAAAGGAGTTAGATGCTGCCGTACTGGAAGCAAAACAGGCTAGATCCCACTTGCATGCCAGCCCACCTAGCAGCCCGGAGCGCTCACCCAGCGCGCCGGGAGGAGGTTTCTCCCGGCCAGGGTCTGTGGTCGGATCGGCATGGGGGAGATCGCCGAGTCCTGCGCGAGACGCAAGGGCGATGCAATTCAGGCATAGACCCCCTGCTCCTGATCACGGCCGTCCCCCTGCCCGCGGAGAAACCGTAAAAATTAACCTCCACTCCCTGAGGCAGTTAGCCAAAGATGTAGAAAGGTTTGACCCGTCAGTGTCAGGGAATAATGTGGAAACCTACATCGATGAGCTGAGACATACTTTGCAGTTTATGCCCGGAGCGTCCGAACAGGAAAAGGCTATGTTAGTAAGGAAAACTACTAGCCGAGCGGTCCACGAGTGGATGTCTAGACAAGGACCGGAGGTCTGTAATAGCTTTGAGGAGCTGTGTCAGGCAATGATCGGAGAATTTTCGGCTTTTATCGATCCCATAGCTGCCGTGGCCACTGCGCACCATATTAAGCACGAAAAAGCTGAAGCCCCTCGCGACTATTATGAGAGGCTTAGGCGCACTTATTTTGCAGGGCGGAATGAAGAGGGTTGCGAAGAGAACGTGAATTTCAAAGGTTTATTCATTGCTAATCTGCATCCCTCAATCAGGAAAATGATTGTGATGCACACTGATGCAAAAGCGATGAAAATGGCTGACATTAGAATGTTGGCTCAAAAAGCCTGGGGAGCTGAAGTCTCTGCTTCCTCAGAGCGAAAACCTGCTAAAACGGCCGTGTTTGCCACTAAAGCCAGCAGGGTTGACGACTCGCCTCAGCTCGAGGGAGCTGAGGTTCCTGAGCCCGCTAAGCCCCGGCGCAAAATAGGCAGGCAGGACCGCACTAAGCGTCAGAGCCGCCGTGAGCGCTACGGGGAAGGCAAGGGCACAGGCAGAGCCTATCAGAAGGCTGGACGACGGGAGTCGACTGCAACCCGCCTGGCCAGGCTTGAACAAGCCCTGCTTGAGAGATCAGGACAGGGTAAAACTTCCGCACTGAATGCCGGAAGCGTGAATGAGCTTAGTGGGACCACGCCCCTTCTCACTGGAGGAGGCGGGGATCCATCCCAAACCCCTCCCTCAGTCTATCTGATTGGGTGGGAGGGTTCCTGCCTGGAAGAAGGCTGTGACTCTGAGTTGGGCGCTGACCCCGCCCCTGAAGTCAAAGAAAAGGCAGGCTTCCAACAATTCTTAGGGAATCTCAGCCAGAAAGGCAAAGCAAGGCGTATTTATATCAAGGTTTCTCTTGAAAACGTCTTAGATAGAGAAGCACTGGTTGACACTGGGGCTGAAATTAGTTTGATGTCAGCCGATCTACTCAGCGAGCTCAAACGAGTAGCGAAAGGAAAAGGCATCAGACTTAAGGTAGAACCGTGTAAGATAGATATTTCCAGCTATACCCAGGATCATGCCAGGATCACACACCGAGTGTGGGTGGCACTTAGGTTCGGGCCAATGAACGTGGTGCATCCTGTTGACATCTCTAGGTTTAAAACAGAGCCACTACTCATTGGCCAAGACCTGCTTGACAGGCTGGAGCCTCTGGTGGACTGCCAGCGTGGAAAATTGTGGGCTCAGGTCAAGCACCCTAAGCCTGTCGTACAGCAAAAAGGGGGGTTCAGTGGTTATGCTGTGATCACACAGTGCCCACTGAACACCATAGCTGAGTTGGAGGATTCTCCTGGTTCCTCTGGACGAGAAATAAATGTCTCTTCTTGCTTTCCAAAACTACAGGGAAGTCCTGCCCAGGCCAGCACTCCCACGGTCTCCCAACTACAGGAGCAGTGCTCCGAGCAGCTGCTTGACCCGCCAGGTAAAGCACACCCCTTTTTCATCCCTGAAGAAGAGTGGATCTCCCTGTCCGGTAATGAATGGGAGTCCTTTCTGTGCGCCCTGGTACCTCAGGGGGACAAGGACTACCACCCCATGGTGGTGGGAGGGGTCCAGGTGGCAGAAGTGCAGGTTGATGATGTAATTCTCAGCCTCAGCTCTGAGAAGTCCATAATCAGTGAAGGTCTGTTCGAGGACCTGTCGCGAAGCCGTCAGGTGACCCTGGTGACGCAATCACAGGGTCTGTGGTGGGCACCCCCACCTCATAGGTCCATTTGGAGCAAAGGAAGCTGTGCAGCTTCCATCTCCATCGGAAAAAGGAAGTTTGCTCACTACTTCCAGGTAGCACCTCAGCTGACCCATTCGGTCTGTATTGGTGCAGACCTGTTGGTTCGACTGGGCGCCCAGTTGGACACAGTAAAGAGTGTGCTGTGGACACGGGTGAACCCAGATGCCCACTCTCTAAGCGGCGACCCCGAGAACATTCGGTCAGGTCAGACGATTCCTCAGGCCTGCCAGGTAGTAAACGAATCGGACCTGATCGTTCCTGCGTCAACAGCAGGGTTTCCGGTACGCCTTGTCCTAAAGAAGGGACAGAGGATGGATGCTGAGATGGTTTTCTTCCAACCATCAGCTCAGTTTATCAGACTGAACCTAGCAGTCTGTGGTACCCCCAGACTGGAAAGGAATGGCCGAGCCACCTGCCTGTTGGTGCAAAACATAGCAAAACAAGATGTCAAAATCCCTGCTCGCACTGACATGGGACTGGTAATTGACAATGGGTTCTATGATTTCGAACTGGCCATCCCAGTACTGGGGCAGCTCCCTGGTCCCTTGGCCAGGGAGGGGGGGACCGAGCAGGTGTACTACACCTACCCCCGGCGGATGATTGCAATTATGCCAATAGAGGGATTCTGCAACCAGGAGGTGTGCAGAGTGGACCTTAGCGATAAGGATGAGATGGTTGTGTATACAGTACACGCAGGGGTTCCGACGGACCACTCAGCCGAGAGTGCGACCCGGGATACCGCCATGCCGTCAAAAGCGGGGTTCCTAGAGCAGGTACAGGATCAGGTTGGTAAGGCAGATGCCCTGGAAACGGAAAGCCAGCGTCAGCAGCTGCATCAGATCTTCCAGGATTTCCAGGAAGTGTTTGCACGGGACGCCTATGACTGCGGGGTGACGGATTTGCACACAGTGCGCATTCCTACGGCCCCTGGCGCCCGCCCAACCTATGTCAGGCAGTATCGCATTCCCCTCACGGCATACGAGTACATAAAGCAGACGTTGGATGCTCTACTAGAGCGTCAGATCATAAGGGAGTGTAACTCCACTTATAACTCCCCACTGTGGCCGGTGCTGAAACCCAATGGTAAGTGGCGTCTGACCATTAACTACCGGCAGTTGAATAAACAGGTTCCTTTGTCACGATGGCCAATGATCTACCTAGATCGGGAGTTAGCCAAGGTGACAACAGCAAAATATTTCACCACAGTGGATGTGGCCAATGGGTTCTGGACCCTTAAGGTAGAACCAACAGACCAGTACAAACTGGCCTTTTCCTTTGGAAACAGGCAGTTCACCTGGAATCGATGCCCCTTTGGGTATTCCAACTCCCCAGCGGAGTTCAACATATTTCTGCACAAAGCCATGAGTGATGCAGCCGCCAGGGGCAACCTGGTCTATGTGGACGATATTCTGATGCGGAGTCAGACCTGGGAAGAACACATGGCCGAGATCAGGCATGTGTTGACCCAGCTCTCCCGTGCAGGGGCCAAACTGTCTCTGGCTAAGGGACAGTGGTGTAGGACCCAAGTGGAGTACGTGGGACTATTGGTTGGAGCCCAAGGCATACAGCCACAGTCCAGCAGAGTCCAAGCTATCCAGAATATGAAGTCGCCCACTAACCTGTCTGAACTGCGCAGCTTTCTGGGAGTATGTAATTATTCCCGGCAGTTCATTGAGGATTACGCTGAAATAGCAAGGCCCCTCCACAAGCTGCTGCAGAAAGACGTGCCCTTTGAGTGGGGACCTTCCTCAGAACAGGCTGTGATGGAGCTGAAGCGCAGACTCGGTAGTGCGCCGTGCTTGGCCTACCCTGACAAAAATAAGGTCTTCTACCTTGAAGCAGGGTTCTCAGAGCACTGCCTTGGGGCTGCTCTGAGTCAGGAATATGACCAAGAGCGAAGGGTGGTGGCGTATGCCAGTCGAGCCCTGAACCCAGTGGAGCAAAAGTTCTTGGACTGCGAGAAGGCCCTGTTGTCTACGGTCTGGTCGGTAGAACACTTCCGTAGTTATGTAGGGGGACAAAAGATCATCATCGAAACCTGCCACCAACCTGTGACATTCCTGCATAGCCAGAGACTGAAAGCGGGCAGGGTGTCAAATAGCAGGATTGTGGCATGGATGATGGCCCTACAAGGCTATGAGATAGAGGTACGTTATGCACAGAGCAAGAAAATGTACCTGGGACAGGGCCTGGCTTTGGGCCAAGTGTGTCACGGCTGTGACACTGACATGGAAGCTCCAGAAACAATTCCCGCTGCTGAGCTACCGAACAATCACCGGTACTACGATGAAAACGTGGGCCAGGGCTTACCCATGGCCTATGTTGACGGTTGCTCTTTTCGCCACAAACAGCAGGTGCTAGCAGGGGTAGGAGTAGTCTGGCAAGACAATACTCCCTGTGGGCCGACCCGCTATAAGCTAGGACCAAAGACTAGTCAGTATGCGGAAGTAGCTGGGGTGCTGATCACCCTCCAGCAGGCCCTGACAAATGGCCTTAAACAATTTGTCATCTGTAGTGACTCGAACTACGCCCGACATAGCTTCGTGTCCCATCTTCCGTATTGGAAGGGTAACGGCATGAAAAATGCCCGGGGCAAGGAAGTAAAGAACAAAGAGTTGTTCCTGGCCAGTGACAAGCTCACGACCGAGGCTGGAATGATGGTTTACTGGAGGAAGGTGAAGGGACACTCCCAGGTGAAGAGACCCGACAAAGACGGGAATGATGAGGCTGACCGGCTGGCTAAATCTGGCGCCTTAGAGGGTGAACCCTGGCAGTTCCAGCAGGAATGGCTACTCCCAGAAACCGTGGCTGAGGTCAAGGCGGTCACCCGAAGCAGGGCTAGACAGGATGTCGGAGCTGACCCTCAATCTGTAGTGCTTGGGTCACAGGGTTTTAACACCGATCTTGCGGAAATGCAGAAACAGGACCCAGCAATTGGGCTAATGTATCAGCATATCGCTGACCCAGTGCGTCAACCTCTTTCGGAGCAGGTGCTGAGCCAGTCTCCAGAGCTGAAGGAGCTGGCAGAGGTGAAAGACAACCTAAAAATTATAAAGGGGTTGTTGGTTTGTGTACCAGTTGCACAAGGTGTCCCAAAGTGGGTAGTTCCCCGCTGCCATCGGGGGGTCATGATCCAACACGCTCATGACGAGCCCTGTGGGGGTCACCGGGGAATCAAGGCCACGTACGACACTATCCAGCAGGTGGCATTCTGGCCTCACATGGGCCAAGACATCGCCGCGTATGTAAAGGGGTGTCTGACGTGTAGCCAGTTCCAACCATCACGGCCCTTGCACCGTGCACCACTCCAGAAAAAGGGCATGACATTCCCCTGGTCCAATCTACAAATGGATTGGGTGGGGCCGCTGGTGAGGTCATCCAGAGGGAACAAATATTTCCTCACGGTTACGTGTGCATTCACAAAATGGATTGAGTGCCTCCCAGCACCCAACGACACGGCAGAGACAACTGCAGTGCTGTTGGTGAACCATGTGTTCAGTCGATGGGGACTCCCCCTGACCGTGGACTCGGATCAGGGAACCCATTTCACAGCTACAGTAATGGCAACCCTGTGGAATATGCTTGGGGTCAAGGCCCAGTTGCATATCTCCTACCACCCTCAATCCTCGGGCCAGGCAGAAAGGGCAAACCGAACGGTGGTTAGTATGCTCAAAAAGTTTGTCTCCACCAGCAGTAGGGACTGGGACATTAAGCTGCCCCTGGTTCTGATGGCCATCCGAGCCACGCCCCATTGCTCTACGGGGGTCCCACCTTTTGAGATGATGACAGGTCGGAAGATGACTCTTCCCCTACACTGTCTTTATGGGGTGGAGGACCTGAGCACGATGGGGGCTGCTACGGCCCATCAGTATGTGTCAGCGAGCACATCTGCAGGCAACCTTTGCTTTTGCCCAGAACAATCTGGGAAGGAGTGCAGAGGGTAGGAAAGCATACTATGACCGAAAGGCAGTTAACCAGGAACTCCAAGTAGGAGACAAGGTCCTGTACTTCCAATTTGCCAAACCCACAGGGGTGGCCCGGAAATTCTTACCCAGTTGGACAGGACCCCACGAGATTGTCGATAAGGTATCACCGGTAGCTTATCGAATTCGGATTGAAAAAGGAAGGCAATCTCTGGTCTATAAGTGGGTGCATCGCAACCACCTCCGGTTGTATCGCCCACCTCAAATGGCGCCGGAGGACACAGAATAGGGTTAAAAGTCTAAACCCGATCAAGAGGGGGGTGCCCCTTTGTAGCTGCAGGTAGTTAGGTACTGTAGTGTAGGTCCTCCTAGGAAAATATATTCAAAATTATAGTGGAACTGTACCATGTGCCTCATCTGTGTTCCAGAATGGGAATCCTAAAACTGCCACGGCTGGTCCTGACAGTGCTGTGGATCGCTTCGACACAGCCCCTTGAAGTTGTGGAACCCGGTCCTCCTACCGGCATAGTCCTGCAGGACGCTCCCGGATTGTTGTTAACAAATTGCAGAACATATACTCAGCGAGTGTATGTGCGGCTGGACCCAAGTGATGTGTTTCGGAAGCACATCAACATGAACAGTAGGGTGTCCCATCATGGCAGGCAGTGGGCTAAGGATGCTGTATGGCATGCCCAGCTAGACACTATACACATGCTCCGAGAGCTGAGGAAGGCAACAGTCAGCCAGGAGGAGATGACAGGCCTCAGCCGCCCCAAAAGGTTCTTGGGGGGTCTGATTGCTGCGGCCTCCACCGTGGGCTCGCTATTTTCAGCTGGTCTGTTTGCTGCTTACACTGTCACCCTGACCACCCTGAGAAGGCAGGTGTCTGGGTTACTTAAGGAAATGCCAGAAATTCAGGACAGGCTGTATCAACAGCAGCAGCGGCTGGAAAGCCTAGGGAAAACCTTACAGGGCACAATATTAGCAGTAAACCTTCATGCAGCAGTGTTAAATAACACCCTCCACACCGTGGGCAGGATTGTCGACGTGTTACAGTGGGATTATGCTTACGTGCAACAGGTCAGGATGCTGATGCAGGATTTGCTTAGGGAGCTTAGTGCCACGATAACTAGCTTAGCCATGGGACAGATTCCAACTTACTTGGTTCCACTGTCCTTAGTAGAAGAAGTACTTAGGACAACCACTTCTGAGATGGTGCAGCCATTACAGGTACATTTTGCATACAGTCTAGGCAGTGCCATTCCTATACATGTCAACCCCGAAGCCAAGGAAATAGGTTTCCTGTTGAACCTTCCCATCGTGAGTGGCAAGGATATCTATAGACTCAAGTCTATATCGAACGTTGGCTTCTGGAGGGGGGACATGCATGTGAAGTTGACCACCCCACCGCTCGTAGCTTACCAGGAGGATGATCCAAATTTGTATCTTGTTCCAAACCTGGAACTGTGTATATCAACCAAGGATATCCACTGGGTATGCCCAAGTAAGCCATTCCTTAGGGACACAACTCAGAGGTTGTGTGGTATCAGAAAGGGGGCTGCCACTGAAAAGTGTAAAGCCACAGTGACGAGCAAAAGTGAGGTTAACGAACCCCAGGTTGAGCAGGTGGGAAAGAAATGGCTGGTCAGCACACCACAGTTAACGGTTACAATAACATATGACAGGCATGATACAGCTACCGAAGTGCAGCTACCCAACCAAACAGTTTTTCTACAAGTTCCTGAAGGAGCGATAGTGCATCTCAACGATTTAGCACTGTATCACCTGGAGTCAGAACTATACGAAACGGAACTCGAGATTGTGGACGCTTTCAGAGGACACGGCATTGACTTGGATGAGAGAATCCAAGAGACAGTAAGTCTTGAGGGTGTACAGGTAGTCGAATTTGTTCTTAACGACACAAACTTAAAAACTACACTGGTAGGTCCCAAGCACAGTCGTTGTGGATCCTCTGGGGCGCTAGGAACAATAAACGTGGTCATCTTGACACTGCTGCTGGGTAGCTGGATCATGGCTGGGGTAATGTGTTGGATGCTGTTCTCTTGTATCAAAGCCTTGCGGGGTAGTTTGAATGAGACAAAGGGAGCAATGGTTTATCACCGAAATCAGGTAACCACTCCCAAACGTCTGCCTGCTGCAGAGCTATCCGATACTGATAGTGAACTGCCGGAAGTTTAAGGTCTAGAGCTAATGATGATGCCCAATGCCTCATTCCTAGGTACCTTATAACTGAGAGCAGGTATACGCAACGTTCTTTCCAACACTATTTCCTGTACAAATTCTCGAGAGGTAATGTGAATATTGGGTGGTAGAATCCACCGTGGTACAACAAACATCACTTAACTCTGTTTTTGTTTTGAAGGCAACAACGCCTCAGGACCTCGTGACCTTCAAAAAGGGGGGATATGTAGCGGCAATGCTTGTTAATAAGACAGAATTAAGCGTTGGTATGCTCCTAAAGGAGGCCCCATCTCACCCTCCATCTCTGTGGTGCAGCCACAGAGAAAGAATTCATGCAAGCTGATTTAAGATGTTTTTCTTTTGATAAGAAGCAAGCTCCCAGACGGGGATGCAATTAGCTAAGCCTGGCTATAATGATCAATGGTCATCCACTGGCGCCTATCTGTCTAGGGAGTGCCGAATGGACATCTGGACTGCATTTCTAAGTGTCAAGAGTAAGTGACTTATATCTCACCTTGACCAACCAATCAGGGACTGGCAGGGCGTGGTAATACCACGTGGGTCTCCAATGCCCGCCAAACTCTCAACCAATCAGCACACATCTGGGTCTTGATCAAAAAGGGAGCGCAAGCTCAGTTCTGGGCTCTCCTTGGCCATTTTCGCGCATCCTCAGAGACAATCACGTGACAACTGCTGTTGTCTGCAAAAGGACTTGGACTTTGTTCTAAGCGCGAGGCCGAGGATCCCGTACGTATTCAGAATTCTACCAACGTGAATGCTCCGCTTGATCAACGGCAGCCTACAGTTGGACCCTCGTCGACAACCTGAATAGCTTATTCAGAAGCAGCGCTGGACCGGGAACGAACCAGCTTCTTCCCAGGCAAAAGAGTGACTTGTGAGGACTCGCGGTCACACTCTGTGCATAGAGACTTTCTACTAGCCAGCCGGACTGCTGGTAGATCCCCTCGGAGCAACGACTGCCCTGCGCGCCGCAGTCAGATTCCTCCGCCCGTCCTACTCCGAGCTGCACCTCGACTGGTTGGCCGGTAGCCAGAGGACGCCGACACAACGCCCATTGGACAACCGCTGCAACAGAGCCTGTCAGCTGGTTTGGTGTTCGTGCCGGGAAATTCCAAATCCAAACAGTGGATAAGTAAACCCCATGTTCTACATTGCGTCTCGAGAATTTAATTGTACCTCAACACAAGTTGTTATCAATTTAATTCATGAGTAATGTATTTACTTCCGAGTTTAGAGTAACAGTGGGTAATAACACTGATTAGCGATTTGGTAACCGAACGATATATATTGACATATATTCTCTGTTGTGTATCTCTTTGTGTTTGCATCTCTTCGAGATTATATACCTTGTATATTGATAACCCTCACAGTAAGGTCTGCCGCTCGTATCCAGGCAGACTAGTATATGTTTGGTGCACAGTTTATATTAATAAATGTATCTCGTGTATTGAACCCGTGTGTGTGCGTTGTTAGTTGTTCTGACGATTGATTTTCTAAAAGCCCCAACGAACAACCTCGTGATTACTGCTACAATTGATAATTGTCTCAGTAAACCCATCAAACCACTACACTATCAAGACCAGCCATACACAGTACAGTTTATGTACATACAGTAATGTTTATGTTCCTAAATTAATATCGTTTATGACCTTCAGATGCGTTATGCTCCTCTTCTTTTTATGCTCAGCTACTAAAATTTCCCTTTAGTGGTAAAATTCCATATAAATATTCAAAACTAAGCGGATTGAAATGTGCACAGTAAAGACATTAGATGATTAAATCTTTTCACTACCAACCAATGCACCACGAGTGCCCCTGTCGGTCATTTTGGCCAGCCAATCACTTACCGCGGTGCCCTACGGTGCCCTGCGGGTTGGTTACTGTACCACGGGTTTTTACCGCTCATTTTGAATGGCTGCATCTGTAGGTTGTCTCTCGCAGTGTTCAGGAATTGCATTCCGAAACTGAGTCAGATCAAAAGTTGTAAGAAAAGCACCTATGGTGTCGGTTCTAACAGCTTTATTGATTCGATGTTAAAGGCCGGAAATGGGGCACAAGACACGCGACCGCAAAAAGCGTCGCCATCTGCTTCCAGCTGCAAAATGCCGTTTGCGGACGCTGAAGCATTTGAACTTGAACTTTATTGCCATATGTAACCGGTACTGGTACAATGGAATTCTTACTTACAGAAGGTCTCTCGATTGTAAAACAAGTGTAAAAAACAAGACAAAGTGCAAACAGTGCATCAAGACAATGTACAAACAAACAATAGACAATGTGCAAGTAAACATGTAGACATTTCTTTCCAAGGCAGCGGGTACAAGCGATCTCGCGTTTTAAAACCACCAGGAAAAGCAAAAAGGCACTTTTCCTTGCTTGCGCCGGCACACAACGACGTGAGGAGGACACCGTAGTCGGCAGGATTCGAACTTGCGCGGGGAGACCCCAATGGATTTCTAGTCCATTGCCTTAACCACTCGGACACGACTACAGCAAATGCCGCCATTGCTGCGTTCTTGCTACAATCTCACATGGATCGCGAGGCGCCGGCGGAAACCTTTTTCAAAGTCGTTCTCCATTAAAAAAAAAACCTTTCCAAAATACAAGCCTTGCAGACAGACACACCTCAGAGGACCTAAGGGTTGCTTCATGTGGGAATGATAAAGTCTCCCCGTCCGGACAGGAAAATGGCACTTTGTTAGACACAAAAAAACAATCAACAACAGACAAATGTCTACAAGCATTTTAGAAGCCGCTCTTGAAATAGCTCTTACATTCGTGTTAGACGCAGGAATCGCCTTTTTATTGACGCTCTTACAAACGCCATGGAAAGCAAAACAAAGCAAAGCAGAGCAGAACAAAACGAACAAAATAAAACCCTCATGTCCTGCACTTGAATATAATGCCGTTACGTGCCGAAGCGGTATTGGACGTCATCCTAGCACTGCAACCCGGGGCGTACGGTATATGGGAACGAGCACACGTCACGAATCGTCTCTAATCACTCCCTGCACTGTAAGGCGCCTTGAAGCGTGCACCCTCAACATTCATCTTTGCGCATCTGTGAAAGGTAAACTCTTGAGCAAACTCTGAACCAGACGCTCAAACTCCAGCTAGCATTAGGGGTAGCATTCCCACGCTACTTGAACACTTTGTTTACGCTCAGTGCTGGATTTTGGGAACTTTAGGACGAGTGGGACTTTTCTCCTATCTGTCAATTCGTTTTGTTTTGGAGACTCTTGGCTGTCTGTGTTGTATAGTGCAGCGTGAAGAAAACGTTTTCGAAAACTGTGCCGGCTCAAAAGTTGTAAGAAATCCTCTCCAGCTCTTTTAAGTCTCTTCAGTTTTGTCATTTAAAGTGAAACTAGATGTATAACTGGAGCCTCACTTATGCAAATGGTGAGGCTCCAGTTCGACATCTAGTTTTACTTTATATGACAGAAGTACGTCAGACTGCGCCGGACTGGGGGATCACTTCCGGTTATTTTTACCATCTTAAACATTTGAAATCCTCCCCTAGGCAATTGTGACACTTCATCTTGGCTCCACCTAGGACACTCTTCAATCTTCCATCACTTCTCTCTTCTCCCGCAACACTCTCGTCTTTCGGTAGTATGTGGCGTCTTTGCATTACCACCAATCTCACCACAGCAAGAAAGCAACAGGTTTTGGCAAGAGAGGAGGAGACTGCCTGGCCCGAACAGGGATCGAACCAGTGACTTTGGCGTTACTAGCACCACGCTCAAGCCAACTGAGCTAACAGGTCTTGTTCCCACTGTCCTCTCTGTGCTGCAAAAAATGGAATTCAGGGAAGTTTCTTTTGTCCTTCTTTGAATAGAAAGCCCTGCAATTCAGTGTACGGGCTTTCTCGTGCTGTTTAATGGTTCTTCAAAAATTCAAATTCAAATCCTACACTGGCCTGAAGTGCCCCCCCCATTTCACAGCATTTTTCAGCTGATTTCAAATGTACCTAAAGGAGAAGCATTATTGAAGACCATCAATTACCAAGAGCTTTTGTCAAAGGTTTTGGTGGTCACTTTTAATGACCACAGAGAGCTATGACCTCGGTTTTACATCTCATCCAAAAGACAGCGCCTTTTTACCACACAGCGTCTCCGTCACTATACTGGGGCATTGGGACCCGCACAGACCTCAGGGTGAGCGTCCCACCGCTGGCTCCATTAACACCGCTTCCAGCTGTAAGCTTTGCTTTTCCCTGTAGGTCATCCTCATCCGGGTACTGACCTGGCTCACAGCTTCTAAGCTTCAGTGGGTTTTCAGTTGCGAGCTGAAAGGGGATGCAAATGATGGAGCCGCTCGCTGCAAAAGCCACTGCATTGGCCAGGAATCAAACCCGGGCCTCCCGCGTGGCAGGCGAAAATTCTACCACTGAACCACCAATGCACGCTGCAGGGGTCTACAAAAAAGACGCTTTTTTACCACTCTGTGCTGGATGTTGGGTCCCAAGGGAACTTCTGGACGAGTGAGAATTTTCTGCTATCAAAATTTGGTTTCGGAGACTTTTGGCAGCCTACAGATGCAGCCATTCAAAATGCGCGGGCGATACCGCATTATTTTGTGGTACGCTGTACGCAGTCTACCGCAAGCTACCGGTAAATACCGCGAGTTACCGTAAATTCTCCTATAATACGACAAGCAAAATAATAGTATCCGGAATTTCCGCAAGGTGGAGCTAATAAATCTCAACCTCTCATGTTTGAGCTGTGGCCATCAAAGTCTTTAACGAAGATATTACTAATAGTATTAATAATGAATGACCTTGGACAAGCTGTAAGTGTAAACTCAAAGTATTGCCCTGGTCAACATTCTTTTTTTCATTGACCGTCTTTGTAAAAGTAACACCACAGCATTTCGCAATCACGCATTTGTTTCCAATCATGCAAAGTACAGTAATTTTTGAGAATCGATTCACCATGCCTTTCACATGCTCATAAAAGAGATTGATTTAGGAACATAAACATATTACCGTATGAAAACTGTACTGTATACAGTATGTATATGTATATTTAATGTCTTAACTGTGCCCGTTTAAGTATTGAATATTCATATCTGATTTTACCACTGAAGGGAAATCTTAGTAGCTGAGCATAAAAAGAATAGGAGCATACTGCAACGCGTGTGAAGCCATAAACGATATTAATTTTGGAACATAAACATACAGTATATGGCTGGTCTCGGTACTTTAAAGAAAACATACACGAAACATGGTTTCATTATGACCAGAATCGGTCTTGAGATATTTTTAACTTGATTTACAGTATTTGAGAGGTATGTCTTAACACCGATACTACAGTGCTTAAGTACTGCTCACGTATATGTTTCTAGGTTTATATTATGCATTTCATACGGTCAAATTACTTTTGAGCAACTAATAAGAAGCGCGAAACGGTATGCGTTTTAGTTTCGTTTTGTGCTGGGACCCGTGGATTGATTAGAGATATCAAGTACATACAAGTCATTTTTTAAATGTTGTAGTTCGTCTTGAAAAAATGTTACGAGTACATCATCTATCAACAATTACACAGGTTCTGTTTCCATATTGCGGATTTTGGTTACGTAATATTATTTTCTAGATTTCACGTTGTGAATATATGATTTGGGCAAACAGAGCTGCAAAGAAGTACATTATGGGTTGTTGTTGTTTTTTTTGCAGTTTTATCTAGAACAAGCGATGCTTAAACCTTTGTCTGATTCTTGTGAAACTATCCACACGACAGTTACAGTACCTAGGAGTTGACTTCAGTGATGTCACTGATGGGATGTTTCTAAAAATCCATCCTCTGTAAAACGTCTTCTCTAGTTGTCCTGCATATGTATTCGCTAATGAAGCTGTGTGTTCTGAGCCTGGATCTCTACATTTCTGTATGAACCAGCTTAGAGGGCTAAAGACAGCTTGTGTTTAAATTGAGTGTAAGGCAATTTATGCTTCTAAAGTCATGGTCAGCATTTATTATTGTACTGTGCTGTAAACTTGTTCTGTGCCTAGTCACATTATTTTATAGCGTTTTTATAGTGTTATCAAATCCGGTGGCGCTGTGTGTTAGTTTCCTGACTCCCATGTCACATGGTCTGTGATTGAAACCTGTGAAACCGGTTTAATTCGTCACAGCCAGCACTCCGGCAGAGAGGGGGTTGTGCTCGTAAAGTAGAAGCAGGCGAGATTTCCAGCGAAAGACACCTCCCCCCCACCCTCATACGATTCGCATTGTAATTACACATTCTAATTGTATTACACATTGTACACATGCTTAAAAGAGAAGAGAGAAAACGCAAGCCTTCTTCAGGTGTGAGGGTCTTCTGCTCAGAATGAAACGCTAAAATGTAATGTAGGCTCTGAATGGGTTCAATTATGATTTGGGCTTGATTAAGGTCGCTGCCTTTCATCTAAAACCCTACTTGAATCCTTCTAAACTAAAAATCAGTGTTAGTGAGTTCTAAATAAAGAGGTATCCAGGTAACAGTGAAACGGGCGGACAGTCTGGGGAGATCGCCCGTTTTCCATGTAAATAGTTCCCTGGTTCCGCACCCCTTGGTGTTTCTCTCGCTCTCTCTCGGGTCACCTGATCATTAGCTCGAAAGATTTCAGTGCTTTGTGTATATTCTAATGGTAGTGGGGGCAGGGTGTGTGGGAACAGGTTTGGTTGAAATTGCATTGGAGATCTATGTTCTTCACACCTGAAACATTTTCTCTGAAAGCATTTTCTTCGCAGTTTAACCGATCTTGTTACAGCATGTTACAGTTTACTATTATTAACCATATTAATTTTAAGTGCTTAATGCCATTTTTTGACCAGGCACGAATATTCTTAAGTCCATATCTTCGCAAGGGAATCAGTGCGAATTGCAATACTAATTAAATTAAAACTACTAACTACTAACTAATACTAATTAAAACAAACCAGAAACGTGTTGTTCTGTCTAATGACATTACAAGTGGAAAGATTACAGATTTTAATCGTCTTTAATTTTGTTACGTTATACATTTTAGAAACGTTTCATCCATACAAACACCACAAAACTATTTTCGATTGTATTTCTGAATAGTATGTTACACTTAGTTCACTGTTTTAAATACATCTAATTAAGAAAGTTAGGTGTTAGCATAAACTATTAGCAATCAATAATATTAAATTTAGCACTGTAATAAGATGTTGCACTTTCCCCCGCATCTTGTAAAAATATATTTTCATTGTTCAAATATACATTAAGTCTGACTATCATATAATAAGTTAAATACAAAACTAAAGAAAAAATAGGGTTAAATATAATTCAAAATATTTTGCTAACAATGTTAACTGTTTATGAATAATAAAATGTATTAACTAAGGAGTAGGATGGCACAGTTGTTAGTATGTTTTTTGTTTTGTTTCTTTTTCATAAATACAACAGTAGTACCTGATGTCTCAGTGGCTTTCAAAATTAAATCATGCATGCAAACCTGTGAATTAGAAAGATAACTAAGATATTGTCATGGAAATATAACTATCAAGGAAGCCACAAAAGAGAGTTCTCACCTGAGTAAGGTCTTTATTTCAATATTGCAATATTGGGAGCCCTGCTGCCACTTCGCAAAGTGCAACCAGAGACTCAATTTGTTACAAGCAGTACAGGGTTTTTATAAGACGTTGCGCTGTAAAAAAGTTCAGCACTTGGTCCCTTCTAAAACTTCCCCTTTCTCTAAGAGAAAACAGATTACATCATAGAGCGAGAGAAGAAAAACTAGATTTGTTATTCAAAGCTTATCAGTTACTTTCAGCTAATTCTAATGACCCAGACAGCATATATTGTTTTGGTACATTGTCTTCTAAACTAACCTAAACAGTGTACTTTGTTGACGAACTGTTTTCTAAAATTCTGCACGCACTGTAGCACAGCAGTTACATCCTTGAAATATATTATCTAAAAGCACCAATATATTTTTTTCAAAGCTCTCTACATTTTTAAGAATCAATTTACTTATTAGATTTCCACTTCAATATCCATCCATTTATAATGGTGGCGAAGTGGTTAGCATTGCTATCTTGCAGCTGAAGAAAGATGTGAAGACGGGGGTTTGAATTTAATCCTTTCTGTAGGGGGTTTAGACTTCTAAGTCACAAGCTGGGGTTTATGGCAGGAAAGGGGGTTAACTGATAAGGATTGCAGATGCAAGCTAGGAACCCCCCTGGGTGTAATGTTAAACTGACCATTTGCCCAGAACATCGTAAACTGGCCAAATACCATGAACCCCCCTCTTTACCATCAGACCGAGTGACGTCAGAAACGGAGAAGAAAACACTATATAACCCAAAAGTTTGTAACAGTACGTTGAACAATGCTTCGGTTTTGTTGTTTCTTGCGGGAAACAAGACTTCGGCTTTATTGTTCCTTGCATGCAATAAACTCATCTGTTTTACTTCATCTCAGGATCAAGAACCTTATTTCTTCTGTTACAACAAATTTGGCGTAGTCGGCGGATGCTCCAGAAGGCGCAGAACTTCCCATCGGCAGGAGAGACGGTCAGCGCGCACATAACTAAGAGGTAAGGACTCCTCTTTTATTTAAAAGTCCCGACTCTCTCTGACCGATTGGGAAATCTCTGCTCCCTGCGAGAATCGCCCGAGATGACGGAGTAAACGTGAGTTTCTGAATTCCTCTGGCCCGGGGAAGGCACCGGTGTATGTAATGGGTTGGTTGCTGTAAGCCCAGAATTTGGTCTGGCAGGGGTTCCGCGGTATTGTGTACAGGCGTTCGAAGCTGGTGTATGCCTTAATTGCGCGTGGAGTTTTGAACGGGTTTTGGACCCTTACCGTGAAGTTCAGGACTGGTGTGGGTCTTAATTGCACCCGGAGTTCTGAAGGTCAGAACTGGTTTGGGTCTTAATTGCACCCGGAGTTCTGAGGCTCAGAATCGGTGTGGGCCTTAATTGCGCCCGGGGTTCTAGAGCAAGTGGTGCATTAAATGCACGTAGTTCAGGACTGGTGTGGGTCTTAATTGCACCCGGAGTTCTGTGGCTCGGGATCGGTGTGGGCCTTAATTGCGCCCGGGGTTCTGGAGCTGAGTGGTGCATTAAATGCACGTATAATCCAGGATTGGTGTGGGCTTTAATTACGCCCGGGGTCCTGAGATTAGCTACGCCTTGATCGTGCACAGATTGGAGTGGCGTGGTTTCTGGCGTGGCGTGGGTTTTTTTGTTTTAAAGGAAACAGGAGTAGAAGAGATATATGCATGTATGTTTTTGGTGTTTTCCTTGTTTGTGAAATACATATACACACGCACGACACTAACATAAACACACCTCATAATAAAAGAGCAAAGCATTAAGTAGCAGGATTTAAAGGACGTTGAGACCCGAGAATCGCCCTGATTGAGCTCAGTGCGTAAGTCCACCCCGGGGCAAAAGCAGCGATGCTGGCGTTCTGGGGATGGTGAATTACTGATCAAGAAAGGGGGTTTTCGAGGTCTCGTTTCTTACCTGTGAACAGTGCGGTGTAAATCCTCTCTAAAGTCTCTGAGAGGTATTTAGATCTGGAGGTAACAGACGCCCTTGGCTGAATGAGTGCAGGAATGCACAGGTTTTTCAAGTGAAAGCATCCCCCTACTGAATGGCTGTTACCTCACACACGACTTAAAGTAAATCTTTAAGACCGAACATGTGCGCTAACTGATGGTTTGAGAAAGTGGTGGAAGGGTCCGTTTAAATATCGGAAAAGTGTAAGTTGACGGAAAAGAAGGAGAAAAATATGGAAAAAGCTGAGTTTGTCAGAGGGAATTTGGGGCGAAGACGCCTGTAAAGAAAGCATATGAGTATTGATTGGCAAAAGCACAAGCATGTAGCTCCCACCCTGGTGCACGGCCGGCACCAGTAGTGGCAGATACATGACGAAAAAGAAAGAAATTGGGATGTGACTTAAAAGTGTGTTTACGGGGAAAATAAAAACCCGGAAGAAAATATACTTTACTCGCTACGAAAGAGTATAAAAAAAAAAGCTAAAAGAGGCAGTACAGGAGAATGAGAAACTAAAGAAGGAATTAACTTCTGGTCACGCTGCACTGGTTAATGTGCTGCAGCCAGCGACTAAGTTATATCCTGCTCTCCCACAGGGGAACAAACAGGCAGGAAACGAAAATAATTGGGATCAATTCCCTCAGTGGCCATATGGAGAAGGGGGGTCTGATTGGGATAACACTTGGTATGAGTGTGATAAAGACGGATCAGGGTCTCCCCTGTTAGAGGGAGGGCGCCCGCAGATCTGTACTCTCACTCGAAGTGGGAAAGGACTTGATGTAGCAGGGGCTGGCGCTGTTGATGACAGCGCCACTCTAACACTGTCTCGCACCCCGTCGAGGGGGTCTGCAATCGCACCTACCTTCCCTGATTTCCCCCATACGATCAAATCCAAAACCGTAAGATATTGACCGGTGGGCTAAAGTACCGCACCCGAAATTAGAAATGCAGCGAACCTGGAGTGCGCTTCAGGAATTAAAAGGATTCATGTAGAAGTAAAACAAGAATACAGCACATTGTATTACGAAGAGAAAAATATATTCTCGATGTGTATGTGTGTTTTATGAATTTGTGTGCCGGCATGTATGTGTGTAACTGTGAGTTTTGGTATACTAAATGACGGTGTGAGTGTGTTTAGCCAGCGGGACTGGCTAGAGACGTAACTAAAGAGACTTGACGAAAATCAACTTAAGGAGATTGGAAAATATAAGAGCGTCTGAAACGTATAAGTACAGTACAGGTGGACGTAAAAGTAGTTAAACAGTTTTTGTATTATTATAAATTATTATAAATTGTAATTTATACAATTAGTTGCAATAGTGGAAACAATTTGGTTTTATTCGAATGTCTCGAAACCAGACATGCTGAAACGCTGTAGGTTTAGAATCGAGACTGGGGAGAATAACGTCTTGTGAGAAAATCTGTTTACCTAACGATTAGATCCTGTAAATCCCTTGTAGCCTCCCTAAGTCTGTCCCAGTCCAGTGGATAAAAATGTACTGTTAATGGAGTGTTGGTTTCTCTGTTAGGGGATACTGGAGCACTACTGTCCTGCTTGTTTCACTCCTCTGTTCAACAGTGTACTATAGAGCAATGTATAGGGGAAGATGGCAGGAGGCCACAGGAGTATTGGGACAGCACGTTTTACTTGCCGAGTACCAGATTTTAATGGGTGGTTTTATTCCAGATCTATTGGGTTGGAATATTATGCATTACAAAGAATGACTATGCAGAACAGGGTATCACGTAGCTTCAACTGGCTGTGATCACTCAGTATGTTGATGGTATTCTGAGTGCTTCCCCTGATGAGGAAACCCACAAGTCTGAGTTGCTTCAGCTTTAGAGTGTCTAATAGAAGCAGTTATGATAAGGCCCTTTTGTGTCTAGCATTGTGAAATTTTAACAGGGCCTGGGTGCAATGTTTTTTACAGGGTGAGCACAACTCTTAACAGATCTGCTTAAGGGGGGAGTGCAGTACAAGGACAAGATTGCCTTGGTTCCCGCAGCAAAAGCCGCCTTTAATAATTTGAAACAAGTTCTCTTACAGGTGCTGAGACTGGGGTTTCCTCAGATGGATCAACCATTCCTTTGTATTATTGCAAGTTGCTGACAGAGGCCACCCAAGGAGCCCGCGAGCAGGTCCTGGAGGCGTGGGGACCACCACCTGAAGGAGGGCACAACCTCATCCCAGGAGAGTGGGTGTGGATCAGGAAATTTCCTTCACAGGTTCTCCAGCCCAGGTGGGACGGACCCTACCAGATCCTGTTGACAACCGAGTCTGCGGTTCGAGTGGAAGGAAAAGATCGCTGGATCCACGCGCCACACTGCCGACGAGCCTCATCCCCATTTACAGACTCAGAAAGAAATCATTTCTGTTTATAAGAATAATTGTTGCTGTAGGACTATGTTCCGCAGGAATTAATGATCATCTCTCCCACAAAGGAGAACATGGAATTAATTCCTTTTTAGGCCTCTCCTATCTGACAGCTAAGAAAACCAACCAAAGTGCCTGCTGGGTGTGTGCCACATTACCCAAATATGTACAGGGAGGACTTCCTATGGGAGCCATTCCTTGGCGTCTCGAGGAAGTCATAGGCATGATCATTTGGAGGGATAATTTAGGAGATTTTAATATGACAAACTATGGGGGGTTGCCATAACACGACTTTAACCTGCACAACATTACAATATCTACAGGAGCGAGGCTTAGAGCCCACGAGTTTCACAGGCTCTTACGCTCCTAAATATAACAGAAGCCATACACCACCATACCTGACTCTCAATAAGGAACGTGAGGGAAACATATGTTTTCAGCACACTAATTGGTCTGCACTTGGTTGGATGGAGTCGTTGCAACCTTACCATCGCTGCAAATATATCCACCTCTACCTTCCAAATTCCAGGATGGGATCGGCACACCCCACAATTCAGTATAAGCTTCTTATTTTCAGAGGCATGGGGAGCGCCAAACGGAACATCTTTCATTTGTGGAAAACGAGCCTACCCATGGTTGCCAGCCCAGTGGTCTGGCTCATGTTATTTAGGATATGTGGTTCCTCATATCCGTGTTCAAATCCACAGCCCCTTCGGACCTAACCACAGACCACAAAGAAAATTGGCTGATTGGGAATATTATTTAGGTATAATATTTCCACAAGCCGGCATGAACTTTCTGAGTCGAGAGTTAATTCAAATGGCCTCGACTTTAGAAGAATTAGCAAATTCTACCTCATCTAGTCTGAAGGCTGTTAATGATGAGATGGTAGCCCTCAGAACAGTGGCCATGCAGAACCGACTAGCTTTAGATTATGTACTGGCGGCCCAAGGAGGAACTTGTGCAGTAATTGACACTGAATGCTGCACATATATTCCTGATAATTCTGAGCACGTCTCAGATCTGGCCCAACACATTTACAATGAGGGACAGAAATATCAGGACTATTATACTGAAAATTGGGGAATTGGGTCTTGGGTAAAGTCTGTGTTTGGGGCCTGGGGTGGAACCTTTTTATAGTGTGTATCTGTAGGAGTAGTATTGTTTATATGTATAATTGTAATCATCACATTCACAAAAACATGTATCACATCTTGCTATAACCGTGGAACGTACAATGACATGGCAATACATACCTGTTCGCCAAGAAAGGAAAGATCTGCCCTGACATTGTATGTATAAAAATAGGCTACACTGACGTATGCCATATTTTATAAGGGGGGAATGAAGAAAGATGTGAAGACGGGGGTTTGAATTTAATCCTTTCTGTAGGGGGTTTAGACTTCTAAGTCACAAGCTGGGGTTTATGGCAGGAAAGGGGGTTAACTGATAAGGATTGCAGATGCAAGCTAGGAACCCCCCTGGGTGTAATGTTAAACTGACCATTTGCCCAGAACATCGTAAACTGGCCAAATACCATGAACCCCCCTCTTTACCATCAGACCGAGTGACGTCAGAAACGGAGAAGAAAACACTATATAACCCAAAAGTTTGTAACAGTACGTTGAACAATACTTCGGTTTTGTTGTTTCTTGCGGGAAACAAGACTTCGGCTTTATTGTTCCTTGCATGCAATAAACTCATCTGTTTTACTTCATCTCAGGATCAAGAACCTTATTTCTTCTGTTACAACACAGCACTGGGGTCCTAGGTTCAATTCCTGCCATCCTGTGTGTGAGGGGTTTACATGTTCTCTCTGGGTTAGATGGTTTTTCTCCATATGTGTGATATGACTCCCTCTCGCACTCCAAAACATACTGGTAAGTTAATTGGTTTATGGGAAAACTGGCCCTGGCGTGTGTGTGTTTGTGTCTGTCTGTCCTGTGATGGACTGGCGCTATGTCCAGGGTGTATTCTGCCTTGTGTCCTTTGCTTACTGGGATAGGCTCCAAATCCTCTGTACTGGATAAAGAGATTAGAAATGGATGGAAGTAAAGGCACTGTGTGGATGGAACTATACACAGTGTTAGAAACCCACGATGAAATGGCAGCATCTCACTGAGAATAAAATATTTTATAGTGCTGGCTTAAGGAAACCTTTCCACCTTTCCACCTCTCTTGCACATCAGTATCCATACCTAGTTATTTAAACAAATTGCCTCTAATTATAAACATCTTAATATGCTGGCTCTGTGGATCTGCATCAGCTATGTTTGCCCATTCCTTCAATTCATGTACATCCAACACACAGTTCAATGCCAGCAACTACACATAATCTAAAATACAATCCTTATTTCAGTATCTATGTAAACATATAGTCTGTTAACTTCATCATCTTCATCAAAAGTATGCCTAACCCCATTAGGAAGTGTTCTTGTTATAAGTGTATTCCTCAGCTTTCCCCAAATTATCTTCTTCTTGCCAACATCTCTAGTCTTTTATCCTGCAATAACTCAGCCAACACTTAAATCTCCAAAAGCTGCTTGTGTTAATTTCTTTAAATCACAAATATCATGTGTAAATACTGGGCATGTAATACTCTGCATTGTGGAATAATAGTTTATTTTAAAGGGAACTAGAGAAATCAAGAAAGGCTTTTTTTCTAGAATTAATAAATGCACATCCTGTTCACTGGGGAAATTAAATCCACACTGAGCAATCTTCAATATGTTCAGAATATGACGGCAAGAATCCTATCAGGGATGCATTACACCTGTTTTCAAGTCCTTGCACTGGTTACCTATCAGATTTCGAGTCAACTTCAAAATCCTTATCCTCCTTATATACTGTCCTACAACTGTTATTATTGATCACCGAATTATTGTACTTGACATGACTTCATTCAGCCTTTCCTGAACGTCTATGACAGGCAGAGAGAGTGCTGTTTCTGGTGCGATCTTTTGCAGCTGACATTTCACTGTTTTAAACGAACAAGAAATTAGATTGCTCATAAATCAGTTATTCTATATAAACACAGCGTAATTGCCCTCCGAAAATCCTCTTTTTCTTGTTCGTTTTAGAGACCTCGATCGAAACTGATTTTAGATGTCAGAAAGGATTTATTTTCTCTGTATTTCCTACATTGCTTTGTCGAGATTTTAACTTTATATCTAACTTTATATCTAGGCTCAGATTTCAACTATAAATCGTACAGTAATTAATAGCAGTAAATACTGATGTTTTGCGCCCTCTTACCACAAAAATATATGTTTTGTAGCTAGGATTAACTTTATTTCGTACGCGTAGCTACTCCGATTCAGACACCGAACAGTTAAAGATGGCGGCAAATCAGACACCCAGAGGGGGGAGGGGGGGGGCGTCTTCTCGCCTCCATAACTAAAATGCCAAATAGGAGTGGCTTAAGCGACATACACAGTCGTGTAACTGACAGATTGAGGTAGCCTATCGTGTAAATTTCGCTTTGTTGCTGATAGGTTAAGCTTTCGAAACTCTGCCCCAAAGTCATGTGACTGATTTTTCGCCCTGTTTCGTTGGTTAAACGCAATGATCACAAGCACCACCATGGTAACTGGGATGTGTAGTTTTTAATTCCGTTTGAATTATAACTGTACGTACTGTCTTCATATTTGGCCAGGGCTTTAAAGAGAAGGCGCGCCAAAAAATTTCGGTGCCGTCGTCTCCGCTTTAAAGGTACCCCCGTGCTGGAAGAATTTGACCTCGGAACGTTTGCCCAGCGTAGTTATAGTGGACATAAAAACAAGAGTTCGCTGGCATTATATCCTAGAAGACACAGACCGGCACCAGACCGGTAAATGCTTGATGAACTAGGGATTGGACAGTTTCCAAGTGCTTGTACAATCGATGGAAATGTTCAAATAAATGTGCAAAAGAAATAAAATAATCATTTATTTCTTTATCATATTGGCTAGCTAATGTCCTCTCTTTGCTAGTTAGTGGCTGTGTTTCTGCGCTGGGTAGCAACGGGTGACTGTTCTCAGGCGGAAGATGTAAACAGCTTAATTTTCATGTTAAATAATTTTTAAAAATTAAAATTCATTCTATACAGCAATCACATATTTGGGTACTGTTTCATAAAACTTTCATGCTTAAAATGTTTAGGGAGAAATGGAAGACTGGTGTGTATTTTTTCTTTAAACTATCAAGACCAGCCATACACAGTACAGTTTATGTACATACAGTAATGTTTATGTTCCTAAATTAATATCGTTTATGACCTTCAGATGCGTTATGCTCCTCTTCTTTTTATGCTCAGCTACTAAAATTTCCCTTTAGTGGTAAAATTCCATATAAATATTCAAAACTAAGCGGATTGAAATGTTCACAGTAAAGACATTAGTAAAGGTGCACAGTAAAGGCACCACGAGTGCCCCTGTCGGTCATTTTGACCAGCCAATCACTTACCGCGGTGCCCTACGGTGCCCTGCGGGTTGGTTACTGTACTACGGGTTTTTACCGCTCATTTTGAATGGCTGCATCTGTAGGTTGTCTCTCGCAGTGTTCAGGAATTGCATTCCGAAACTGAGTCAGATCAAAAGTTGTAAGAAAAGCACCTATGGTGTCGGTTCTAACAGCTTTATTGATTCGATGTTAAAGGCCGGAAATGGGGCACAAGACACGCGACCGCAAAAAGCGTCGCCATCTGCTTCCAGCTGCAAAATGCCATTTGCGGACGCTGAAGCATTTGAACTTGAACTTTATTGCCATATGTAACCGGTACTGGTACAATGGAATTCTTACTTACAGAAGGTCTCTCGATTGTAAAACAAGTGTAAAAAACAAGACAAAGTGCAAACAGTGCATCAAGACAATGTACAAACAATAGACAATGTGCAAGTAAACATGTAGACATTTCTTTCCAAGGCAGCGGGTACAAGCGATCTCGCGTTTTAAAACCACCAGGAAAAGAAGAAAGGCACTTTTCCGTGCTTGCGCCAGCACACAACGATGTGAGGAGAACACCGTAGTCGGCAGGATTCGAACCTGCGCGGGGAGACCCCAATGGATTTCTAGTCCATCGCCTTAACCACTCGGCCACAACTACAGCGAGCACCGCTGTTGCTGCGTTCTTGCTACAATCTCACATGGATCGCGAGGCGTCGGCGGAAACATTTTTCAAAGTCAGTCTCCATTAAAAAAAAAACCTTTCCAAAATACAAGCCATGCAGACAGACACGCCTCAGAGGACTTAAGGGTGGCTTCATGTGGGAATGATAAAGCCTCCCCGTCCGGACAGGAAAATGGCACTTTGTTAGACACAAAGAAACAATCAACAACAGACAAATGTCCACAAGCATTTAAGAAGCCGCACCATGTTCTTGCTACAATCACACACGGATCGCGAGACGCCGGCGGAAATCTTTTTCAAAGTCGTTCTCCGTTAAAAAAAAAAAACCTTTCCAAAATACAAACCTTGCAGACAGACACGCCTCAGAGGACTTAAGGGTTGCTTCATGTGGGAATGATAAAGTCTCCCCGTCCGGACAGGAAAATGGCACTTTGTTAGACACAAAAAAACAATCAACAACAGACAAATGTCTACAAGCATTTTAGAAGCCGCACTTGAAATAGCTCTTATATTCGTGTTAGACGCAGGAATCGCCTTTTTATTGACGCTCTTACGAACGCCATGGAAAGCAAAACAAAGAAAAGCAGAGCAGAACAAAACGAACAAAATAAAACCCTCACGTCCTGCACTTGAATATAATGCCGTTACGTGCCGAAGCGGTATTGGACGTCATCCTAGCACTGCAACCCGGAGCGTACGGTATATGGGAACGAGCACACGTCACGAATCGTCTCTAATCACTCCCTGCACTGTAAGGCGCCTTGAAGCGTGCACCCTCAACATTCATCTTTGCGCATCTGTGAAAGGTAAACTCTTGAGCAAACTCTGAACCAGACGCTCAAACTCCAGCTAGGATTAGGGGTCGCATTCCCATGCTACTTGAACACTTTGTTCAAACCAGGCTGTCCGGACATGAGTTGGCGCGCTCCAGATTTTCTTTTTCTTTTTTTTCCCTCGTACTCGAGGGTCATTTTCCTGTTCCACATGCAATTTCAACATCTTCCTTGGGAGATGTCAAGCCAGCAAGCCACTGCTGTGCTTCAGTGGCCGGTGTGGAGTTCAGTGGCCCTGTTGTACACGGAAAGCACATTGAGCTCCTTGGACATGAAAAGTTCCAGTTAAAAGCCATTTGTCATCCTTTCTCTTGGTGTCGATGTTGCTATTGTATGTAAAGGTGGCAACTTGCTCAGCGAGCAGGCGGAGCGCACAGCGAATGCAGATGTGTCTGAGTTGTGTGTCCAAGTGGCTGCAAAAGGACAGCGCTCCTGGTGCGCTGTGGCTTAGTTGGTTAAAGCGCCTGCCTAGTAAACAGGAGATCCCGGGTCCGAATCCCAGCGGTTCCTTTTTTTGTTCTGTCTTCTCGAACAGGACTGGTCATTATGGACAACCGCCTACGGCTAGACTTAATTAAATGCAAGTATTCATTTCCTGTCTTGAACGACTTGTTTTTCTTAGAATGCAACTTGCAAAACATGAAATGCAAACCTTGCTAATCAGCGCTCGCGGCTGGAAAACAAAAAAGAAGTCAGCAATGTTTTTTCTTTAACCTTAACCCTGCTAATGGAGAAGAGTTAAACGACCGAGTCTACGTAGCTTAAACGGTCCGCACGTCGGGTTCTTAGCTGAAAGGGTGGTAAATCAGGCTCACCCAGTCCTTAATCTTTTAAAGAGGATAAAAAATTGAACCTAGTCGCCACATCACATACATCCTGTTCAATGATAAGAAGGTGACATCTGTCCTCGCTCCAGAGTAAATCACACGTTGAGGGCATTTTTTTTCCACTTTACCGTGAGTCGGGCTCGGTTGCACACAGGCGAGAGCAGAGCAATGAGGTCACGGGGACAGGGGAGTCACACGCTGGCGGTTTGAACACGCGGAAGATCACTGAGGGATCTACAGTATATGGACCCTCTGTGCGCCACCCGTCCAAACTCTGGACTCTGAATCCTGCCATCCGAGTTTAGATCTCGGCGGAACCTGAGCCGCAGTTCCTTCTTAAAACGTAATCTGGTGAGCATTTCTAGAATCGTACTTGTATAGATGCAGCCTTTAATGTGTTGCTAGGTTAAAATTGATGACTTCTTGAACTTCAGTAGGCAATTGCCCTCTTGATTTCGGATTTAATTGCTTTACTACAGGGGTGCTTTTATGATGACAGAGTCATGTTCAGGTACTTTGCTGGATGGAGGAAGCTCATTTCGGACTCTGTGATCTGCTCACCTGGAAAGGTCTGCTGTACTACTACAAGAGAGAAGTAGAGTCTGGAAGAAGGGACAATTTTATGATGCTTTGGAAGAAAGTGTTTTTTTTTTCTTTGAAATCGAAATGAATCAGAATATCAGTGCAAAGGACAAACTCTTGGTTTGGTTTAAAGAGATATGGTTTTAAACAGACACAATGTAGAAAACAGGTGTTTCTCACTTTTGGAAAAGAATGGACCGGGGGTAATGTTTTACTAGTTGCAGTGCTGAGCTCACTGGGTTGCAGTCATGCAGTGTGACACCAGGGCCAGTGGCGCAATGGATAACGCGTCTGACTACGGATCAGGAGATTGTAGGTTCGACTCCTGCCTGGCTCGGGTCACTTTTAAACGCATCAGGCTACTCCCTAAGTAGCCTGTGCTACTTACTGTATGTGGGTGTAATCGTACCCAGTACGAGATTTCCTTCATGTAAATGAACTGCACCTGGGCTCAGTACGGTGCTGAGAGCCCAGCGTTGCTGTTCTAATTAGCACGCACTGCATCGGCTATGAACCCGAACATTTCAATTATTCCGATCAGTAAGTCAACACGTAGTCCACATGAAAGGTAGAAATATTCTCTTGTCTGTCTCTTGTTTGTATATAACTGAATGTCCCTGACAATGTACTGTTAGTTTTAATTGAAGAACGGCATTTGTGTTCAAATATAGCAGACAAGTTTACGTAACTGCTCATGCGACACTCAGTTGTAATTAGTCAAGAAATAAAGTCGAACAACAGCTGAGGGTTTGAATGTGAACGTATCAGATTGCAGCGCCTTTTACTTCCATTGACAAATGATAGAGATTCGAAGAGAGATCCTTCAGACTGGCAAGCAAACCCACGGCTTTTTCGGTTTTCTATCTAGGCAACGTTGGTGTCTGCAATAGCATAAATGAAAGCACGATGCAATTTCTGTGGCTACATTTGTTGCACTTCATGCACAGTAAGAGTGTTTCTAACACCAAATAAAAACTCAACAATTAGCGATCACGCCTTCTCCTCAGTTAACCCACTGAAACCCTCGCTGATAAGAATTCTTTACTGCGTGCTTTACGAGCACCTATCTTGTCGGTTCTTTGAGCTTTATTGATCCGATTTTCAAAGGCATAAGTAGAGCACCAGACGTGCGAACGCAAAATGTGTGGTTATCTGAAGAATTGATTTCCATGGCAGCGGGTCCAAGCGATTTAGCGTTTTTATAGTACCAGAAAAGGAGAAGCGGCACTTCGCCTCTGCCACGCAGGCACACTACAACGTGCGGCAGCCGCTGTAGACGACAGGATTTGAACCTGCGTGGGGAGTCCCCACCAGATTTCGAGTCCATCGCCTTAAACACTCGGCCACGACTACGGCGAGCTCGCCACTGCCGCATTCCTCCTATAATCTAACACGAGTGCGAGGTGGCTGGGGAAACCTTTTCAGAGTCGCTCCCCGTTAAAAAAAAATACCTTTGACAAAATACGTGCCGGCAGACAGACACGCCTCCGAGGGTTTAAGGGTGGCTTCACGTTCAAAGGATAAAGTCTCCCCGTCCTGATGTCAAAATGCAACTTTGGCAGACAGAAAAAACATCAACAAACCACAAATGTGGACAAGGATTTTACAAGCTGCACCACACTGCACTTTGAAAAGCATTTAAATTAGTGTTAGACGCAGGAATTGCCTTTGGTTTACGCGCTTACGAAAGCCCTCAGCTCCTGCAGTTGAATATAATGCCGTTACGTGTCGAAGCAGTAACGTACGTCATCCTACCACTGCAGCACGGGGAATATAGGGAAACGAGCACACACTACGAATCGTCTCAATCACTCCCTAGAGTTGTAAGGCGCATTGAAGGGTGCACCGCCATCATTAATCGTTGCGCCTCTGTGAAAGGAAAGCTCTTGAGCAGTCTTTGAAACAGCTCGGATGAAACACTTGATTGCTTCCATGTGCATCTGGAGTTAATTTCTTATTTTCACTTCACGCCGCCCAAAGCATTTCTAAAACAGGAGATTCGCATTTGGGAATGCGCCCTGCCCTACAAATAAAACAGGTCTACGGGTCTGAAACCTGCTCCACAGAAAACAGTTTTGTTGCGCTTTTGATCAAAGGGAGATTCGTTGTTCTTACTTTTTGATGACATAACACCCAAAGGGGCTTCTTTGGAGTTGGATTCCAACCAGCATCCTAAAGTTTATTGGCGGTATCCTTTACAGTTCTCTGTTCGGTCGACAAGGGACTGAAGTGGGCAGCTTTCCTCACACATACAGTGCAATGTACTGTAGTGTTCCCGTTCACTGAATTTGCAGTTCTGCATCAGACCTCTAACTCGTTTCCTAAGTCTTGGTCAGCTTGAATTTAAGCCACGAACCATGCTTCTACTGTATAAACGTCTAGAGGAATCACAAACTATTTGAGAGGCCATGATTCCAGGGGGAACTGACAAAGTCTATCTCTAAACACCTAGCGCAGTCTCTCGAGAGACTGTCAAAAATCTCTTTCTCCATTTGCGTTGCAGGTAAATGGAAACACAGTCTCAACCCAGAGTCACTTGGCAGTAGCGGCACTTAACCACTGTTATTGTCACTGCTTGATACCAACGTTAGCCTACTATACCATGTTCAGCCACCGCTGGAAAACGTACTGCTCTAGTACCACACGTGTCAGACATGGAGAGCGACAAGTGTGTGATTTGAACCCATGCATGCAGAGCACAATGTATTAGTAGTTCATCGCCTTAACCACTCAGCCACGACTACAGCAAACGCTGCTATTGCTGCATTCTTGCTACAATCTCACATGGATCGCGAGACGCCGGCGTAAATCTTTTTCAAAATCGTCTCCGTTAAAAAAAAAAACCTTTCCAAAATACAAACCTTGCAGACAGACACGCCTCTGAGGAATTAAGGGTTGCTTCATGTAGAAATGATAAAGTCTCCCCGTCCGGACAGGAAAATGGCACTTTGTTAGACACAAAAAAACAATCAACAACAGACAAATGTCTACAAGCATTTTAGAAGCCGCACTTGAAATAGCTCTTACATTCGTGTTAGACGCAGGAATCGCCTTTTTATTGACGCTCTTACAAACGCCATGGAAAGCAAAACAAAGCAAAGCAGAGCAGAACAAAACGAACAAAATAAAACCCTCATGTCCTGCACTTGAATATAATGCCGTTACGTGCCGAAGCGGTATTGGACGTCATCCTAGCACTGCAACCCGGGGCGTACGGTATATGGGAACGAGCACACGTCACGAATCGTCTCTAATCACTCCCTGCACTGTAAGGCGCCTTGAAGCGTGTACCCTCAACATTCATCTTTGCGCATCTGTGAAAGGTAAACTCTTGAGCAAACTCTGAACCAGACGCTCAAACTCCAGCTAGGATTAGGGGTAGCATTCCCACGCTACTTGAACACTTTGTTTACGCTCAGTGCTGGATTTTGGGAACTTTAGGACGAGTGGGACTTTTCTCCTATCTGTCAATTCGTTTTGTTTTGGAGACTCTTGGCTGTCTGTGTTGTATAGTGCAGCGTGAAGAAAACGTTTTCGAAAACTGTGCCGGCTCAAAAGTTGTAAGAAATCCTCTCCAGCTCTTTTAAGTCTCTTCAGTTTTGTCATTTAAAGTGAAACTAGATGTATAACTGGTGCCTCACTTAGGCAAATATTGCAAATTTACATAAGTGAGGCTCCAGTTCGACATCTAGTTTCACTTTATATGACAGAAGTACATCAGACTGTGCCGGACTGGGGGATCACTTCCGGTTATTTTTACCATCTTAAACATTTGAAATTCTCCCCTATGCAATTGTGACACTTTATCTTGGCTCCACCTAGGACACTCTTCAATCTTCCATCACTTCTCTCGTCTCCCACAACACTCTCGTCTGTCGGCAGTATGTGGCGTCTTTGAATTACCACCAATCTCACCACAGCAAGAAAGCAACGGGTTTTGGCAAGAGAGGAGGAGACTACCTGGCCCGAACGGGGATCGAACCCGCGTCCTTGGCGTTATTAGCACCACGCTCTAACCAACTGAGCTAACAGGCCTCGTGCCCGCTGTCCTCTCTGTGCTGCAAAAAATGGAATTCAGGGAAGTTTCTTTTGTCCTTCTTTGAATAGAAAGCCCTGCGATTCAGTGTACGGGCTTTCTCGTGCTGTTTAATGGTTCTTGTAACCCAAATCCTACACTGGCCTGAAGTGCCCCCCCATTTCACAGCATTTTTTAGCTGATTTCAAATGTACCTAAAGGAGAAGCATTATTGAAGACCATCAATTACCAAGAGCTTTTGTCAAAGGTTTTGGTGGTCACTTTTAATGACCACAGAGAGCTATGACCTCGGTTTTACATCTCATCCAAAAGACGGCGCCTTTTACCACACAGCGTCTCCGTCACTATACTGGGGCATTGGGACCCGCACAGACCTCAGGGTGAGCACCCCACAGCTGGCTCCATTAACACCGCTTCCAGCTGTAAGCTTTGCTTTTCCCTGTAGGTCACCCTCATCCGGGTACTGACCTGGCTCACACCTTCTAAGCTTTAGTGGGTTTTCAGTTGCGAGTTGAAAGGGGATGCAAGTGATGGAGCCGCTCGCTGCAAAAGCCACTGGATTGGCCGGGAATTGAACCCGGGCCTCCCGCGTGGCTGGCAAGAATTCTACCACTGAACCACCAATTCACGCTGAAAGGGGCTCCAAAAAAGACGCGTTTTTACCACTCTGTGCTGGATGTTGGGTCCCAAGGGAACTTCTGGACGAGTGAGAATTTTCTGCTATCAAAATTTGGTTTCGGAGACTTTTGGCAGCCTACAGATGCAGCCATTCAAAATGCGCGGGCGATACCGCGTTATTTTGCGGTACGCTGTACGCAGTCTACCGCAAGCTACCGGTAAATACCGCGAGTTACCGTAAATTCTCCTATAATACGACAAGCAAAATAATAGTATCCGGAATTTCCGCAAGGTGGAGCTAATAAAGCTCAACCTCTCATGTTTGAGCTGTGGCCATCAAAGTCTTTAACGAAGATATTACTAATAGTATTAATAATGAATGACCTTGGACAAGCTGTAAGTGTAAACTCAAAGTATTGCCCTGGTCAACATTCTTTTTTTCATTGACCGTCTTTGTAAAAGTAACACCACAGCATTTCGCAATCACGCATTTGTTTCCAATCATGCAAAGTACAGTAATTTTTGAGAATCGATTCACCATGCCTTTCACATGCTCATAAAAGAGATTGATTTAGGAACATAAACATATTACCGTATGAAAACTGTACTGTATACAGTATGTATATGTATATTTAATGTCTTAACTGTGCCCGTTTAAGTATTGAATATTCATATCTGATTTTACCACTGAAGGGAAATCTTAGTAGCTGAGCATAAAAAGAATAGGAGCATACTGCAACGCGTGTGAAGGCCATAAACGATATTAATTTTGGAACATAAACATAGAGTATATGGCTGGTCTCGGTACTTTAAAGAAAACATACACGAAACATGGTTTCATTATGACCAGAATCGGTCTTGAGATATTTTTAACTTGATTTACAGTATTTGAGAGGTATGTCTTAACACCGATACTACAGTGCTTAAGTACTGCTCACGTATATGTTTCTAGGTTTATATTATGCATTTCATACGGTCAAATTACTTTTGAGCAACTAATAAGAAGCGCGAAACGGTATGCGTTTTAGTTTCGTTTTGTGCTGGGACCCGTGGATTGATTAGAGATATCAAGTACATACAAGTCATTTTTTAAATGTTGTAGTTCGTCTTGAAAAAATGTTATGAGTACATCATCTATCAACAATTACACAGGTTCTGTTTCCATATTGCGGATTTTGGTTACGTAATATTATTTTCTAGATTTCACGTTGTGAATATATGATTTGGGCAAACAGAGCCGCAAAGAAGTACATTATGGGTTGTTGTTGTTTTTTTTGCAGTTTTATCTAGAACAAGCGATGCTTAAACCTTTGTCTGATTCTTGTGAAACTATCCACACGACAGTTACAGTACCTAGGAGTTGACTTCAGTGATGTCACTGATGGGATGTTTCTAAAAATCCATCCTCTGTAAAACGTCTTCTCTAGTTGTCCTGCATATGTATTCGCTAATGAAGCTGTGTGTTCTGAGCCTGGATCTCTACATTTCTGTATGAACCAGCTTAGAGGGCTAAAGACAGCTTGTGTTTAAATTGAGTGTAAGGCAATTTATGCTTCTAAAGTCATGGTCAGCATTTATTATTGTACTGTGCTGTAAACTTGTTCTGTGCCTAGTCACATTATTTTATAGCGTTTTTATAGTGTTATCAAATCCGGTGGCGCTGTGTGTTAGTTTCCTGACTCCCATGTCACATGGTCTGTGATTGAAACCTGTGAAACCGGTTTAATTCGTCACAGCCAGCACTCCGGCAGAGAGGGGGTTGTACTCGTAAAGTAGAAGCAGGCGAGATTTCCAGCAAAAGACACCTCCCCCCCACCCTCATACGATTCGCATTGTAATTACACATTGTAATTGTATTACACATTGTACACATGCTTAAAAGAGAAGAGAGAAAACACAAGCCTTCTTCAGGTGTGAGGGTCTTCTGCTCAGAATGAAACGCTAAAATGTAATGTAGGCTCTGAATGGGTTCAATTATGATTTGGGCTTGATTAAGGTCGCTGCCTTTCATCTAAAACCCTACTTGAATCCTTCGAAACTAAAAATCAGTGTTTGTGAGTTCTAAATAAAGAGGTATCCAGGTAACAGTGAAACGGGCGGACAGTCTGGGGAGATCGCCCGTTTTCCATGTAAATAGTTCCCTGGTTCCGCACCCCTTGGTGTTTCTCTCGCTCTCTCTCGGGTCACCTGATCATTAGCTCGAAAGATTTCAGTGCTTTGTGTATATTCTAATGGTAGTGGGGGCAGGGTGTGTGCGAACAGGTTTGGTTGAAATTGCATTGGAGATCTATGTTCTTCACACCTGAAACATTTCCTCTGAAAGCATTTTCTTCGCAGTTTAACCGATCTTGTTACAGCATGTTACAGTTTACTATTATTAACCATATTAATTTTAAGTACTTAATGCCATTTTTTGACCAGGCACGAATATTCTTAAGTCCATATCTTCGCAAGGGAATCAGTGCGAATTGCAATACTAATTAAATTAAAACTACTAACTACTAACTAATACTAATTAAAACAAACCAGAAACGTGTTGTTCTGTCTAATGACATTACAAGTGGAAAGATTACAGATTTTAATCGTCTTTAATTTTGTTACGTTATACATTTTAGAAACGTTTCATCCATACAAACACCACAAAACTATTTTCGATTGTATTTCTGAATAGTATGTTACACTTAGTTCACTGTTTTAAATACATCTAATTAAGAAAGTTAGGTGTTAGCATAAACTATTAGCAATCAATAATATTAAATTTAGCACTGTAATAAGCTGTTGCACTTTCCCCCGCATCTTGTAAAAATATATTTTCATTGTTCAAATATACATTAAGTCTGACTATCATATAATAAGTTAAATACAAAACTAAAGAAAAAATAGGGTTAAATATAATTCAAAATATTTTGCTAACAATGTTAACTGTTTATGAATAATAAAATGTATTAACTAAGGAGTAGGATGGCACAGTTGTTAGTATGTTTTTTGTTTTGTTTCTTTTTCATAAATACAACAGTAGTACCTGATGTCTCAGTGGCTTTCAAAATTAAATTATGCATGCAAACCTGTGAACCAGAAAGATAACTAAGATACCCATCCATTTATAATGGTGGCGAAGTGGTTAGCATTGCTATCTTGCAGCACTGGGGTTTTAGGTTCAATTTCTGCCATCCTGTGTGTGTGGGGTTTACATGTTCTCTCTGGGTTACATGGTTTTTCTCCATATGTGTGATATGACTCCCTCTCGCACTCCGAAACATACTGGTAAGTTAATTGGTTTATGGGAAAACTGGCCCTGGTGTGTGTGTGTTTGTGTCTGTCTGTCCTGTGATGGACTGGCGCTATGTCCAGGGTGTATTCTGCCTTGTGTCCGTTGCTTACTGGGATAGGCTCCAAATCCTCTGTACTGGATAAAGAGATTAGAAATGGATGGAAGTAAAGGCACTGTGTGGATGGAACTATACACAGTGTTAGAAACCCACGATGAAATGGCAGCATCTCACTGAGAATAAAATATTTTATAGTGCTGGCTTAAGGAAACAGCCTTTCCACCTCTCTTGCACATCAGTATCCATACCTAGTTATTTAAACAAATTGCCTCTAATTATAAACATCTTAATATGCTGGCTCTGTGGATCCGCATCAGCTATGTTTGCCCATTCCTTCAATTCATGTGCATCCAACACACAGTTCAATGCCAGCAACTACACATAATCTAAAATACAATCCTTATTTCAGTATCTATGTAAACATATAGTCTGTTAACTTCATCATCTTCATCAAAAGTATGCCTAACCCCATTAGGAAGTGTTCTTGTTATA